>NW_025110070.1:682759-692958 GCF_011392965.1 Frieseomelitta varia
TAAAACACAATTATGCATTTATTTCTCACTTTTAAGCTCTAACCGAACACTTGTAATTTTCTTAACATTTTTTGAAAAGAGCGGTTCGAAAAATAATTAAAATTCTTTTATATATATGATGATAAGTTTATAAAAATCAACGCGTGCGTCATTTAAAAAGCCTGCGTGGGTCAGTGTCTGACCCGCGGGTCATAGGTTCGCCATCATTGTTCTAGGGTGAAGAGTTTCAGAAAGACGAGGAAACTAAATATAAATATGTCCGATGAATTTGAGGACATCGTCATTAATGCGTCTCTCTTTTCGCGAAAAATGTTCATTAAAATTCATTGGCGTGCTGTGACTGGAAACTTAAACGCGGGTCGCGTCGTAAGAAAACGATCTTCAAACGTTGAAGCCTGTCTTCTAAATATTCTCCAGTTTTAAAAAAACACTCAACAGTAATTTGTAAAAGAAAATTATTTAAAGATCGAGCATGGAATGAAAAATGTATAGCGCATTTAAATTCAATTGTAGATCGTTAACTTTATGTTTTGCCATTCTTCTATCTATCAATTTTTATACAAAGTTCATTCATCACGCTGTGCGAATTTTTATGAACAAAACTGTTCATTCTTCAGAGTTTTCTCTCCCTTATTTCCCGTATTTATGCAAGATACAAAAATTAGTCGATATTTCGCGTTCACTGCCATCAATCAACCACAAAACTACAAATTTACTGTCAAAACACAATAGAGTTAATCAAGGTAAAAGCAAGTAAGAGTAGAAAAACGAAAGATAGGGAATGCTGTCTGGAACGTTGATGCGCCAAGAAACGATAAAAAGCCCGTGGCGTATCCGACGCCGTGATTACGTGAAAAGATTGATAGCGGCAAAACGTCTTGCATTATCAATAAACATGTAGCAATTAGAAACGAGCGTGGCGACTAAAACAGGATCTACACCCTGTAGAGAAAAATTGACTGGCAACGATGAAGAAACGTAGAATGTACTCTTAATAGACAACAACTATAAACAGATCTCATTAACGTCAGACCGAGACACAAGAATTTATAGCTCGTAAATGCGTTACTCAGATCACGAGAATATTGAAACGAGCGTATAGAAAAGTTGAAGAAGCTAAATGAGACGTCGTGCTTTTACCACGTAACCATGTGACAATTTCCAATTGATACTGTCATTGCTGATAAAACATATTTTACATCGTAGTTAATTCGTATTTGTATATTTATAAAGTTTGCAAAAATCGTCGCCTGTCTTTATATGCGATATAAAATTATATTTGATTATAATTATATTTATATCAATTACATCTGATTATAATTATATTTATATCAATTATATTTGATTATAATTACCTTTATACTTATATTAATATAAATTACATTTGATTATAATCATATTTATATCAATTGCATTCGATTATAATTATATTTATATCAATTACATTTGATTATAATTATATTTGTATCAATTGCATTCGATTATAATTACATTTATATCACTTACATTTGATTACAATTATATTTATATCAATTACATTTGATTAGAATTATATTTATATCAATTACATTTGATTACAATTATATTTATATCAATTACATTTGATTAGAATTATATTTATATCAATTACATTTGATTACAATTATATTTATATCAATTACATTTGATTAGAATTATATTTATATCAATTACATTTGATTACAATTATATTTATATCAATTACATTTGATTAGAATTATATTTATATCAATTACATTTGATTACAATTATATTTATATCAATTACATTTGATTACAATTATATTTATATCAATTGCACTTGATTATAATTATATTTATACATAATGTGTAATTATAGTTTCAGTGTATCGTATCAATTATGTCCAATTGAAGTCTACGGAATCTAAACAAAAATCGATCCGTTTTCGATATTTTATTCATTTTCGCGTATCACGTATTTCCGAATTTCGAAACCTTTCACAACATTTATTAACATTATATTTCATACATTTCCCGCAACTGAGTTCAAAAAAAATTCCAACCACGTTTATCAATCTACATAGCTACGACGCTATGTCAGAAATCATTCGAGGAAACTTGCAATCAATCTTATTTTCTACCGAACCACTTGCGCGCCGGCTGACGTATTAATATCCATGGATAATTATCGAAGGCGTACACGCTTAAAATGTTCAATATCATCGGGTCCCTGGTGGCCGTGGCTGTGTGTGTCATAAATCTTGATTACACTCTGTCTGGTTTTATTGCGGCCTAAAAAAGGCGACGCCGTGTAACCGTACGAAGCGAGAACGGCAGAGAGACAATAAGGTTCTATCAGATTGTCTGGCCTGGCTGGTTGACATGACTGGAAATCCAAGATCGGCCCGATAGCATCACAATGGGGCGCGGGGCCCATCGGCGCAAAAGAAGAAAGAATAAAAAAAAAATGATCGAAAAAAACGAGAAAGAAACGCGACCAACAACGTGGAGTGCGTGAGGAATCGCGTTTCAGCTTATTAAAACGCGAAATCGTCGAGCACTCAATTAACGTCTCCTCGTAGGAGGACTCATTCTCCTGATTTTAACGATCTTCGTTGACGATACTAGAAGATTTCAATTATAGATAACAGCCTGGATGCCTCGAATATGCAAATCGCCATATAGCCACGCAAATAATCAGCCGGTCGGATGATAGAATACGATTACACGGGTCGAACGGCGCTGGGTTCCATCTGCACGACGATTGTGTGTCTGCAAATTGTCTAGAGATGCTGGCGTGCGCGATAGGATGCGTGTTTGTTGGACGATACGAGTTGGTTCTACTCCCGAAGTGGAGAGCGGAAGATTGCACGAGTAATTGATTTCTTTTAGATCGAGCGATTTTTTTATCGGATAACACGGAGGTCTCGGAAGTTTTTTTTTTTTCTTTTTGGATAAAGATAACTCGCGTCACGCAAATATCCTTTTGTTAACAAAGCAAAATTCCGGTACAGTGCGGTATAATCGTCGCAATATAGTAACAAAACGAAAGTTAGAGATTCGAAACGAAAAGTGACTTTTCAGTTATGTATTTAGCGACTGATAGAATTTTTAAACAAATATTTCTATTATATTAGCCCGGAAAGCTGCTACTATCTTCTGAATCATGGTCGTGTTTTATCAATGGGAGCTGTATTTTGAATTATTGCAAGATTTATTCATTGATTCCTTTTATTTTCAGAACTGTTAATTAATCAAAAACGATTAAAATTTCAATTTTTTTCTTTTTTATATTTGTTGGTGTAAATCTTACATTTTTTCCTCAATATTTTCCTCAAAATTAATAGAAATACCACGACGATATTCTGATTGTCCAGATTTTTATTATTGTTGAAATTTTATTTCATCATTGATAATTTCTATAAATAGATTATTATTTTTAATTTATATTATTTTCGAAAGATTCGTATCTAAACGATTTATTCTATTTAAATGTTATCAATCATCATTAAAATGATTAAATAATTATCCAAGTGAAATTTTTGAATACAATATCTCCTACTCAACTTGATCGTCACGGGAACCTAATGACGTGCCACGCTAGAGAATAGTTTGTTCCTAAAATTGCAATATTTTCTCAGTTTTAAGTATATTTAAGTAAAACAAAATAGACAAATTACAATAATAATAATATTATATTATTATATAATTTTAATTGCAATATTTTCTGAGTTTTAAGTATATTGTAAGTATTTTAAGTATATGAGTAAAACAACATAGGCAAAATATAATAATAATAATATTATATTATTGTATAATTTTATAATTTAATAATATTGTATTATTATATAATTCTATAACTTAATAATATTGTACTATTATATAATTTTATAATTTAATAATATTGTATTATTGTACAATTTTATAATTTAATAATGTTGTATTATTATGTAATTTTATAACTTAATAATGTTGTATTATTATATAATTTTATTTAATAATATTATTGTATAATAATAAATTTATTACTTCCCAATAATTTTTGTCCAGTGACGTACCGACGAGTTCGAAAAGAAAGCGACGAATTTATATTGTATTCGGCCCGGTCGCTCGTTACGGTCCGCAATCAGCTGCCAGCGCGAGTGGTCAGCCCCACGACGACACGATTGTCAAATTTAAAAAAAAGAAAAAAAAAGATCATCAGAGAAAAATCATCATATCTATGAACAGAATTTCACATTTCCCTGCGAGTACGTGCGCATAAACCCCCTCCCCCTCGCCCCGTGCGTTTGCCAGGCCACCCGCGACGCGAGGTTTCAACGCGGATCAATTCGAAACTGGAAAAATTGATCATAAATCAAACGAGCGGTCCGTGTATATATGTGTGTGTGTATGTGTGCGTGCGCGTGGCTATAACGCGTCGTTCATCCGTGTCTCGCGGAAGATTAATTTCCTTAGCAGGGCCGTATCCTGAATCGATGTTGCCTGGCCGGCGAAATAATCGGCCACAGCCGAGAGCGTTCCGCTGATAACGAAATGACGCGTCTCGCGGGGAAAATTGGCCGGCAATCGCGTGGCAGATTAACAAACGCGTCTCTAAACTGACCGATAGGAGGCGCGAGCACGATCGGGGACCGGTAATTAATGCCAGCGGCGGCCGAGTCGACTCGAGGGCGGCGCCTGGCAGGAAAATCACGAAGAGACCCCCCCCCCTCCTCCTTTGGTTGATTGCAACGACCGGCCAGCAGGAAGTGCATTGTACCATTAACTCTGTTTAGACTTCGTTTAATTGAAGATAAAGCCCGGTGGACTCGTCCATCCTTCGCGGTGAGTGCAACGAGTGCAACGAGCCTGCGTATGCGGGCACGAGTCCAACCTGCGTGACCGTCGTTAACGTTGTTAACGCAAACGCACCTCCGCGATCGTTTCTCAAGTTGGGGAGGTTGGCAAGTGAACTTATCATTTGGATTAATTTGCTCGAGTTCAGCGTTGTTAGAAAACGAAAGTGAGCCGAACGGAACAGAGTTGAAACGAGGTCATCTTGACACGTAATATGCAAATAGGCACGTGTAAATGGGACACGGGACCAATAAGAATAAAGAGATTTTACTTCAATTTTACTTCATTCGTGTCAAACTTGAAAGATTTGTTTTTTCCATTGTCGAAAGTTGGAGATTTTCTAAAATTTTTTTGATTATTGACTGACGATTGTTTGTATCATTATGTCATTATATATTATATATTATATATCGTTATATAATTGTATTGATTCATGAGAAAAAACTGCGTTAAACGAAGCATTATTGTATTCCATCTGGTATTTTGATTATTGTTCTTTTCGAAACGCAGTAGCATTGCTGTTAGAAATAATTTAGTTTAGAATATGTCATTTTATATCATACTATACTGTGTTATGTTATCTTAGAAAGATTAACATTGACCAGAAACAACTTGTCTTTATTCTAGTCCTTAATTAACACTTTTTCTGGCGAGATAAAATTATATTATTATATATTATTTGTTAACATTATTATTTATTATTTATTACTTTATTATTATAAAATTATCATTACCATTATGTTTTAGTTTTTATAAGTAATTGTAAAATTATTATTATTTTTATATTATTTTATTATTACAAAATTATCATTACCATTGTGATTTAGTTTTTATAAGTAATTGTAAAATATTATAAATAATTTCTTTCGTTTAAAAATAGTATAAGCGATTGTAAAATTGTATAAATAATTGTAAAATTTTATTATTTTGACTCTGTAACACTCAACAAACCTTTCGTTCTTTTACAAGTGCTTAAAATATATGAATATCCTTACGGAAATTAATTATTTCTTTGGACAGAAGCACAATTGTATAAACTTATTTATTTTAATTGTCATTTATTTATTCATTTCAATACGTAGAATATTTTGATACTTGACAGGTTGACAGACGTTTCGTTTATTTATATTAATAATTTATATTAATAATCGTATTATTATATATTAATAATTTATATTAATAATCATATTATTATATATTAATAATTTATATTAATAATCATATTATTATATATTAATAATTTATATTAATAATTTATATCAATGATCATATTATTTGTTTGGGCAGAAACACAATTGTATAAACTTATTTAATTTAATTGTCATTTATTTATTCATTTCAATTGATTTATACGTAGAATATTTTCATACTTGACAGGTTGACAGACGTTTCGTTTATTTATATTAATAATGTATATTAATAATCATATTATTTGTTTGGGCAGAAACACAATTGTATAAACCTATTTATTTTAATTGTCATTTATTTATTCATTTCAATTGATTTATACGTAGAATATTTTCATACTTGGCAGGTTGACAGACGTTTCGTTTATTTATATTAATACCAACTTTGTTAACCAACTAAAGTACATGCGTGACTCGTCCGCCATAAAAGAGTTAATAGGCGTTAAGACGTGATTTCCCACGAGAGTCAATGTTACGACGTGTGTGTTCCTGATTTTTCAAGGATCTATTAACGCGTTCACGACGCGAGAAGAAGCGCTTGCGTATCGTTGCACGAGTGCTTGTAGGAGATATCCCACCTTTAGTTTCGTTCGCATTCCTTCCTTCGACCTCTTCCTGCCCGACAACGAGTCAGGTGTACGATTTTTGCACCGCAAACACGTAATAGGATGGTTCGCGGCAACGCGAGATTCACGTTAGAGGATACCACGTAGATTATCTCGCGGTAGGCGGTACTCTCTCGGCAACCGAGTTTCGTGGGATTGCGTGGAAGCAGGCAGCGTTACGGTGGGATAAAATTTTCAGGGGTCAATTGAAAATGTTTCGAGAACGATCGATTCGCGAAATACAACTACTTGATTGACTAAAAAGTTTAAATACTAAATATTTTGATCCCTGAAAACCTTCATTTCCTATACACAATGTACTACACGTGGAAATTATTGTACGTATGTATCCATTATAACTAAAATTTCCATCGCAGAATTATTTCAATCATTTTCTCTGGTCGAATTGAAAATTTCAAATCCTTGAAATCTTGAGACTGGAGTCTGAGGGTGTCCATAAAGTCTCTTTGCAATTTCAAACATTGATTACAAAGGCAAATGAAAAGACAGATAAGTGGAAATTATTACAAAATAAGACGTATACATTTAAGTTTTCTCTGCCTCGTTTAACCCTCTGACTACTGAAGCACGGAGTCCTGTGCCGGAGTCCATTTCTGACCCACACGGACATTCCACTAACGCGTATTTACATCGCCCGAGCGGCTCACCGATACTATCCTCACACAGAGTGATGCTCGAGACCGATATTGTACCAACACCCAGTGACAGACACCCATAGGACTCATATATGAACATATCGGAGCATATAGGAACAAATAATAATCACACATTAAATAAGTTATATTTATTTATATTTATATTTTAATAAAGTTATATTTATTTACATTTATATTTTAATAAAGTTATACATATTTACATTTATATTTTAATAAAGTTATATTTGTTTACATTTATATTTTAATAAAGTTATATTTATTTACATTTATATTTTAATAAAGTTATATTTATTTACATTTATATTTTAATAAAGTTGTATTTATTTACATTTATATTTTAATAAAGTTATATTTATTTATATTTATTATATTACATTGACGAATACCAAAGAAAAAGCTATAGTAGAAGACAGTATAAAGCTCTTTTCATTTTTCACATTGTTGTACCTTTTGCTTTACTTTTACATTCTACTTTTACTTTTACTTATAGTTCCTACTAAATAGATGAGCAAAAGGGAAATTAGATTCATAAAACGTAGACACTAAGGATTAATTATAAGAGAAGAAAATAAGAAAAATGCAGACCCATTGTAAACCGGAAGCCATCCTAAGCCGCCTAGGCAAGGATTATATATATATATATATAAATAAAAATAATAATAAATATACATTGACGAGAGACAATTGCTGTATCCTTGCTAGGTCCGATACGTTGCCAATTACGTCTAAATTCCTGATTTCCTAGAACTACATTATCCACAGTTTCTGATATATTATCTTCTTGCACTTCGACTTCGGAATCTTGCATTTGGTGTTCAGCGTCACTATTTGATACACTTCCGTCGTTTGATGATTGTTCGCTGTCAGGAACCTCTTGTGCATACTGAACGAGAGAAGACAAAGAAATATTGCTCGTTGGCAATGAGGACGTTGCGTCAACAAATGGAAACAAATAGAAACAGCGGGAAAAATGTAATAAAAAGAACAAAAATAATAATTGCTTCGATTTGCTGCACACGTGTTTCCTCCTCAGATCGTTACCAAAAACTGATCCCTTTGTCTTCGGTCTTCGTCACTTCGGCACTTTGGCGGACACGTGTTAGCCACTTGACGTTCGTGTGTTGGTTCGATCAGGTTTCAACTACCAACGCAAGCATTTTCCATCACTGTGTGCTTTATTGCATTCGAATAGCTCTCGATACGGGTCAAAAATGACTCCGGTACGGTAGGCGGAGGATTAATACACCTCTATATGGGCACCATTAATTGCATACCCTCATCAATGGTGGCAATGGCATCAGATCCTTGCTTTAGATTAGTAATGTCTCTTACTTTTGATTTTTTAACATAATCCCATGTGGGTGTCCATGAAGTCTCTTTACAATTTCAAAAATTTATTACAAAGGCAATCGATGAGATATCTTCGTCAGATTTGTTCTATGTACTCAGTGGTTAATCAAGGTTTCTATCACATTGCATTTCAGGTACCCTGTTGATGAATAAGATACTGTTAAATGAAATGCAACGTGTTTTGCAAAATGGCTACTGCTCAAGAGAAGGCACAGTGCGTGTCATGGTTTATTGAAATCGGATTTGCAGACTCGGCGAAACTTCAGAACTAAGTATGGAAGAGATCCACCGTCACGTCCATCAATTCGTGCATGACACAAAATGTTTATGGAGACAGAGACAGTGTTCGAGAGGACGACCAAGGAGAACGATCGATCGTGTAAGAAATCGAGTACCGAGTCTTGATGTGCTTCGTACAACAAATGGTGCCCATATAGAGGTGTACGAAACAAGGTAGAGAAAACTTAAATACATACGTCTCATTTTGCAATAATTTCCACTTATCTGCCTTTTCATTTGCCTTTGTAATAAATTTTTGAAATTGCAAAGAGACTTTATGGACACCGTGTATATCTCACGAAACCGTTTCGCATCGCTACGCTACTCGATGAGCATTTACATAGAAAAAGGATTCCCGAGAGTAATATCGGCAACAATGCGAAACGACACACTGTGTGCTTCAAATTCGTAGCCCTGTGTGTCCGAACAATGTGTTGGAGAAGTTACGGTTACGGTACCCATATACTGATCACGGTGGCGGGCTAGAGTGAGAAAGCAACCGCCGCAGACGACATTCCACGACGGGGAACGTTAGTTGCATATACACCGGCGTTCTTCTTAACTCTCCTTTTTCCGATGAAATACAATCTTCGACGTATTATGCCCGTGTATATACGTGTGTCGTGACTTTTAGTTCCAACCCACACAGTACACTGACCCCCCCCCGATGCAACCAAGTACAGCGCATATGGTATATATATCGTGTATTCGAGTACGAGAGAAATTGCATTCGAGAAGGAACTCCTTCTCCCTCGTTCGCCTCCCTTCGGTTCATCTTCGACGATTCGCCTCAAGACCATCACGATTAACGACCAGTTCAAGGAAAATGTCTCTTTGACGCGGCGTTTCAGCAGCGTTCGACCAAGCAGCTCCGACACACACCGTGGCTAGAGAACAAACGTGTGTTGCTTAAGTTTGACGCGCTTAAAAATTACGAATACTTAGGAGAGCTAGTAAAACAAGAGTACATATTTATCCTGTCACACTAAGGAATTGAAGGAAACGAAAAAGCCGACTCCTTAGCCAAAGAAGCAACAATCGACCAAACAAAAGAAATCAACATTCCAATCCCACACCAAGATCTACTAACTTCAACGACCAAAGCGGAAAGAAAAGAATGGAACAGAATTTGGACTACGACAAATAAAACCAAAATACACGACATAGCACACCATTTCTATCGAAAAATACCAAACAACAATATAAACAGAAAAGAAAGGATAGCTATGACCAGGCTTCGAATAGGACACTCCAAGATCACACACGAATACCTACTAACCAAAA
>NW_025110071.1:0-32076 GCF_011392965.1 Frieseomelitta varia
TCTCTCTCTCTCTCTCTCTCTCTCTCTCTCTCTCTCTCTCTCTCTCTCTCTCTCTCTCTCTCTCTCTCTCTCTCTCTCTCCGAACGTGCTCGCGTTTCGCGACGTTTTTTCTTCAAAAAAAGAAACGTGTAATAACGAGCGAGTAATAAACCAGCGAATACGGTTAATTGCCGCGAGCCGTGCCACGTGGTCAACTTAATAGCGAGCGCATGCGATTATTGCACGCGGCGCTATTAATAGGCGTTTTTATCGACGCGTTATTTCGCTCGATCGCTGTCGCGCACAGGTGTGCACAGGCCGCATAACCTGACCGCGCGTCCAAGTCTAAAGGTGTATGTACACGCGTACGTCGCGCCGTTGTAAACAACAGCGTCCGTGGGAGCTGCGTTCGCGGCTGATTCACATTCCGCGCGTGCGAGGCCAGCCTCTAGGTCATCCAGAGCTAACGACCACCGTCAACGAACCAGATTTTACGGGTCCACGGCGATAAATAAATTCAAAATTCCGCTCGATCGCGACGAATTCGCATTCAGAAACGGAAGCTTAACCATTCGATTGTCGGCCGGTTGTCACGAGTCAAACATTATTGCATTAGCTATAATGTTTGACACTCGGGGTAACACAGGACGTTGTGAAATCTGTCTTCGTCGTGTTCAATCGTGTTCACTTCATTGTAAAAGAAATTAGTTTTATCGACATTTTTGTTGCTAATATTTTGGTGTTACAAAATGTATTTCAATCGTGACGGATCGTGACGGTGAAGAGCTTTCCAATAGTGATGTGGAAATTGATAATTTATCGAAAGACAGTTATAATAATAAACCTTCAAAATTGCAAAATCCGTTGTGTAACAGTACACGTAGGTGATTGCTATACAATTTATTTATCATACCAAAAAAAATTGCTAAAATATACTGTATGTATAAAATATAATATATATATACTAAGTTTAATATAATATATATTTATTTATTTATTTATATATAATAAATTTATTTATATCTATATAATGAATATATATATGTTTATTTATATATTAATAATATATCTTTATTTATGTATAATAAATTTATTTATATATATATAATGAATTTAAATAAAATTTAATATATGTAAATATATATATATTATATTTATATCAAATTTGGTAGTTATTTAATATAAATTAAATATTTAATTTATATTTAATATATTTTACATATTTAATATATATATTAAACTAAGTTTAATAAATATACATATTATATTAAACTTAGTATATATATATAATATTTTAAATGTATGTATTATATTTTATACATATAGTAATATAATATATATATATTTATTTATTTAAATATATAATTATATTACTATATGTATAAAATATAATATATACATTTAAAATATTATATATATGTATATATTATATATAATATATATTATATTTATATTTATATAATATATATAATAAATATAAATTAAATATTTAATTTATATTAAATAACTACCAAGTTTGATATAAATATAATATATATATTTACATATATTAAGTTTTATTTAAATTCATTCCGTATAAATGAAATATATTAATGTTCATTTGGACTGTTTCACTTTCATACTCAATTACGAAATAATAGCCAGTGAGACGTGAGACAGCTTCTGCGTAAAATTGCCGGTCAACAGTTGGCGTTAAAAGGGGCCAAAGGGTGAAAAGGGCGTCGTTTGTATGCCGTTCCCAGGGGCGGCCGCGTTTTCGAAGAACGATTAAAAGGAAGGCCCGGAGGATTTACTGCGTCGTTGTCGGTGCACGCGATATCAGAAAACGCGGCGCGGGTTGACCTCCGTAACGTTTACAACGTTACGATAAATTGCGTAAACGACGGGTCGCGTGCGCCGAAAGCGGCCCGCTTGCTGGAACCTTGTCGCGTCTCGTTCGACTCGAGATCGACCCTTCCGCCCGTTTATTTCGACCCCTCTTCTTTCGTCGATACATTTCTCTCCTAGATTCTATATCGCAATTACCACATACTTATCTCGTACGAGCTTATCATCTAATTTTACGCAATCCAATAAAAATAGTTGTTGCCATTTCACGTATTTATCATTATTTATAGGAGAGAAGTGTCTCGTTATCGATCGAGCAAAAAACGTGGACGTAAATCGCGAACACGCGAGTACGTGAGGTCGATCGATCGATCGATCAAGGCGATCATACATATTTGAGTCTAGCTCGATGAAAACGGGGGAGGAGGGGGAGATCCTAATTAATAAAAGTCGCGGCGTATATACGCGGCTGCTTTTACTCGCGACGTGGCAGCGAGCGAGCGTGTGCACGAGTCGCGAAAGTCGCGGACACCTGTTCGCCGCGATGTTGCACATTGGCTCCCGAGGTCGTAAACTACGCAGGATGGGAACGCGCCACTTATTCGCATTCCTCTCGCGGCGCTGTCCATGTTTATTACGAATGACGGTCGGAAGGACAGGTCGGAGCAACGTTTCTTTATCGCGCTCGCCGCCGATCGACCTTCCTGACGTCTCGACGGTTTCACTTGGAACGCTCCTTTAACGGACCCAGCTTTTGCGTTTGCAACTGCTGCGTTCGTACAATGTACGTTGCTTTCTTTAAACGTCATCATTTCGAGGATGAATCCAGCAAATAAACCGTCGTCGAAATTCTTATTTTTAACGAAGATTTTGAATCTCTTCGTTTCTCCTCATTTGCAATCACATTTTCGCAACTTGCTGTTGCGTGTGTTGTTTCGCTTCTTTCCCGCGAAATGAGCGAATAAATAAATGTTTGCGCGCAGCACAACGAGGAAACTAACGACAACGTATTTCAAAATGTAAATAAATGCATTCAAATTTCGCGCGTGTCTTCCCCCTTGTGTCTCGCTGCCGTCTCTTTTTTCCTCGAACGCGTGGTAGTATTCGTATTGTGTGCGTATTTTGCTCGAGGACGTGTCAAGGTCACGGAGTACAATATTTTTCCAGCACCGCCGCAACGGCTCGTCGTCCGCTGCAACGTCATAAATAGTAGAAGAACGAGTTTAGCCATAGATCGCGTGCGCGTCCTTCGTGCACGATCCTTTCTACGCGTTCGCCTTGTTCTAATGATCCAATAAACTTCGGAATATCGTTTATTTACAAACAGCTTACGTAAGAATTGTTTGCATACAGAAATAGCGACTCCGACGCTCTCGAGATCCCGCGAATCGATATCGTCGTTACCACACGAGCTTTCTCCCCCGAGTACCTGGCTGCGACGAGGAAAATCTATTCTCGTCGTTGATAAGTTACAAACCCACGAGCGTCGATCTTTGCTCGTCCGGAAGTTGTCGAAGGAACGTCGATTGTCACGTGGGTTTCCTATTCGCACGTTTGACGACAGTGAATTGTATTCTAGTCTTGGAATTGTGACATTTCATATTTCTTATCGACGAGACTACTTCACTCAACGGCAGAGATTTTGACCTCATGGCCGGGTCGATAAAAACTTTTGAGATTCATGGTTAATTGTAAACTGAGATTCTGCGAGATTCTAACGCTTGGCGAGGCCTGGTTTGTTTTGTACGTACTGGCCAGTTTATCCTAGTCAATCACATTTGTCTGATGTTGGCAACGCCAACCGTTCCAGACGTTTCTAGAACGTTGAAGGTGTCTTGGATAATATTGAAAAACAGACTGCGCGGATGCTTCAGAGTCCTTGATCTAGTAAAATGAGTCAAAAGAACGCTGAGAGAAACAGGGACCAGGTGTGTCCAACTCGCGATCCTATTTAACGCGTCCCAAAATTGGGATAACCGAATGAGAATTTTTGTTATTTGAATAATTTTAACCATGAATGTTCATAATGTCTCTTATATTTTTTGAGCAGATTTTTTTTCATATGAAGCGTACAAAAAATTAAATAACAAAAATTTCAGACGAGCATCTTATGAATACTCTTCGTATTGCCGCTACCTGTATGAAACATGATGAATTGATAAACTAGTATCTAACATAACAAGCTCAGTGCTCTAAAAATTCTCATATTTTTTTAATTAATATAAATATATTTTTCTAATCAATATTGTTTTAATATCCTCATCTAATAATATAACATAGCTTATATCAAACTAATAAAACATTTGTAAACTACGTGAAGCCCTCGACAAATTTTCGTTGGCCAATGAGTCCCAGAAGATCTAATATCTTGGACACTTATTTAACTTGGAGAATATTTAACATTCGTATTTTGCAAAATGTTTTCCTCCAAAAAGCATGTGAACGTCTTCGGGAAAGTTTCGATGCTGCCTCCGAACGAGTTTAAGAATTGTTGGTTCAACAGGTCTTGGAGGACAACTCTGCAACGACGCTTCTCAAGCGTTGGGCGTCGGTTGCGCAAAAAATTGTAACGTGGCGTCGTAACGCGAGCGTCGCCTAGTAAAAAGGAAAGAAAAAAAAAAAAAAAAGAAAGAAAGGAGAGAGAAAAAGGGACGGCGAAGAACAGGGCGACACTTGACGCTTTTATTATCGCGTTACCACTATGTAGACGACGCAATACGGCCACGGGGATGAGCACGCGCCATCACCGTGAGATAAACCGTAATTGCGCCAATATAAATGCATGTCATTGTTAGCATATGATACGCGTTACCGTGGTAGTAAATCGCGCGATATCTAACGCCTGGCCGCATCGGAAAAACGCCTAATCTAGCGAGCGTGCGCGAGCACGAGCGCGTGTCGCCAGCGTGTAAACTGGATGCATACACCTGGATCCGTACACCTGTTCTCGCCGCGTTTGGAAAAACTGATATCTCGCCGATATGGAAACGTCGCGAATTTTTAGAGATTATTTTTATATATAAATTCATATAAATATATATATAAATATTATATATATTAAATTTATTTAAAAAAAAACTAGATATCAATAAATACGACAAACATTTAATTTCTAAATATATATTTATTTTTTTTTGTTTAACAAAAATAACAATATATTTATATATGTTTAGATCATTTATTTTCAAGATAATTAAATTATTAAAATAAATTAATTAATCTTGATACAAAAGGTACAGATTGTACTTTACTTATAATTTTTTAAAAAATTCATTCTCATTACACAAGACGGTGGAAATTTTTCGAATCGTCTTTCGTTTCTCTTTCCAATTTCGATTTTTGGGGTGAACGAAATTGGGTCATTATTGCAAAGAATGTATTGGGAGTACCCAATTTTTTCAAATTTAACAAACATTGCCATCTAGTGGCAATAATTTCACTTATTATAACATAACCTATACTCTATTTAAATATATTGACATTTAGTGCTCGTTGTGCAAATTATATTATAGATTAAAATTGTATTGACTCCTAAATAAAATTTTGTACAGTATCAAAAAAACAACAACATTACTTATGAGTATCTTCGATATAATCTCATGCTTTTCTTTTGCTGCTTCAATTGTATCATCATTTTTTCTACTTCACCCGTATCGGAATTTTCATTTTCAGCTGACATGGCGCAATTGTCATCAATATTTGCATTACGTTGTTCTCTTTTTCGTAATGTGCTTCCGCATGTTGAACAAGTTAACGTTCAGCTCTTTCATTTTGTTTTGAACTCGTTATCAAATTATAACTTACGAATCAAGGAACAGCCCTTGTAAAAGAGATGTCACTATCAAAAAGCATCTTTCGTCTAGATCTCACGGCATTAACACAAATTCTTGTTTGAACTTTTCCAGTCTGCAATATGCAATTACACAAGTCCGATTTCAGTTTCACTGGAACATGATTTTATCTAATATGTTTCTTTGTTCTATATTATACAGTTACCCATAAGTCGTATCTTTCAATTTTAACAAACATTAATTGCCATCTAGTGACACGATAATTAAAAGAAAAAAACATAATTCAAATGAAATAAAATTTACAGTATGAACAAAAACGACATTACTTACGAGTATAGCCCTGTGTCAGGCGAAATGAAACGAGGCAGAGCTTCTGCGTCGTGACACGCGGAAGGGATCACGATCGCGCGGCGTGCACGCTATCGCCGATACGTCGCGAGACAGGCTGAAATGTCACGACCAATGGGAATAACAATGGCAACAACAACAGCGAAGGCAAGTTACCAAGTGTGACGCGGCCGGTCGAAAGTCCGGATTCCCCGATCCGTCGTCGGCCTGGTTTCCGGCGATGGGCAAAAGTCGGCCGAGCAACTGCGGAATTACTGTTTCCGCGAAAAGTGCCCGGATGGAATCGGCGCCGATTATCGGCCGCCAATATTTGACTTTCGTACCGCCGGCTTCCCGGAATTTCCTTCTCTCGCGCTAAGCCAAACATCGTTTATCGTTAATCCACTTTGGCAATCTCTTCAAGAGCCTGCGAGCGCTCTGTCCGCGCTTTTCGTGCGAACGAAACGAGAAACGTACGATCGCATATTTCGAAGTTCGATGGCGAAACGAGCAGTAGGTGAATTCGAGGGATTCAACGGTAAAACTCGGGTCCCTGTTTCACGTTCGTGCGTATTACGTATTAGGAGCGGCACGTTTCAGAGAAAATATCAGCGACTTCTCACGCTTCTTCTCTCGCCAGCTAATGACACGTACGCTTCGGGCTACTATCCGCGTGCGCGATACGTGACAGCTTGACGTATCAGCGAAAACGTGCAGAAATCTTTCGGGCGTTCGTTAAAGCGTTCGCGCAAACTCGCTTCCACCGTCACTCGCCAACACTCGCTGGTCAACTTGACGTGACTTGCTGATAATTGCATCGACAATCCCCAACGTTATTCGTTATTATTCTATACTCTAATTCTTGCAGCTGCTAAAGAACAAGGCAAATATTTTTCACGTGCAAACTTGACACGTTCGCAGAGGAAAATTTTAAGGAAAAATCATTCACCGGCGTGTCGATTTATACAGAGTGAAAAATGGATAAACGTCACCGGTCGAATGACCGATTACGAAATAAAGATTTTTTTTTATAAGAGCCGATTATTGTCAGTTTAAAATCGCAATATTTTCACAGTTTCAAGTATATTTAAGTATAACCAAATACACAGGCGAAACAGATAACAAATTTATTATTTCTCGATAATTTTAATCCAGTGAGTTCGGAAAGAAAGCGGCGAATTATTGCGTACGGCGTTGGCCACTCGTTATGGTCCGCAATCGGTTGCCAGCGCGAGTGGTTTTCAGCAAGCGGGAAAAAACTTTTAGACAACGAAGGAAAAACTTTTTTTCTCGTCAAAAGCTAAACGAACGGAAAATTTCGCAGAATTTCAAGTCGGATCTTTGAACCTGGGTTTGTTGGGCACGTCTAGCGTTAATCGCCCACTCGGAGGCCAAATCGAATGGGAGAAAATTGCCTGTTTTCTTTCGGTCAGTTTCCGAACGATCCTCCACGATATATATTATTACCGGGGCGTTATTTATTCCCGGGCGCAAAGTTCGGACGAATGGAGTTTGCTTTTTCGCGCGGCGCGGAGGGCAGAGGATGGAATTTTATTCGCGGCGAGAAATCGACGCGGCGACAGTTACGACATTGGCTTAAAAAGACACATAAATCACGCGGAAAGCGTCGCAAGAAAGAAAGATAACCGCGGCGCGGGAACTTGTTACGAGCATTGTTCTCGCGGGACGACGACGACGACGAGGGAAAACAACGACGGCTGACCGCGAAAAAACTGGCTGCGAAAATTGGCGGGAGAGGGGAGAGAAAAATTTCGCGGTTCGACCCGTTTATAGCGTTGGCTCTCTGCGAAGACGACCTCGAGTGTCCTCTCTTTCTTCCGTTTCACCGAAAACCTTTCTAACCCGTGAACGGTTATCTTTCGACGCGTACCTACTCTCTGAGAAACCGATTAACGACGTTTACGCGGAAACGCGCGATAATCGTCCGGTATTTGCACACAGTTTAATGCACCACCGTGAAAAATTACCGGTCACTCGAGTTTCTCCGTATCGTGTCACCGATCGATATAAATCACCAGGCGAAGACAAATTCCAAGTGGAAGTTGTAATCCGTAACGATTGTTCGGCGAGTGGCTGCTGCGCAGCCAAGACCTCTCTCTATCGACAATTAGAAAGCGAAAACCGCGAATCCGGCATGGTAATTTCGCCGGGCACGCGATGCAAACACACACTTTCCATCCGTGAAACTCGGGCGGCGTTTAAATCGTTTCCGCAAACGGGAAACAGAAATTGACATTGCCCTGAACACCGGGCATCGCCGTTCAGCATGCTCGTTCGTCGACCTTCGCCGGACACCCAAATAAAACGCAAACGCATTTTACGAGCAAGCCCGGCGAAAGGGAGTGCAAAGAGGCGCGATCGATTTCCAAAAGCGACGCAAATTGTTCTTCGAATCCGGCGCACGCCGCCACCGAACATTATCTCTGGCTAGGCGATATTTAACCGTGGAATTCATTCCGATCTATAAGCGGCCCGTGACGGCCAGCCTCCCACGCCCGTTACGCATCTCCGCGATTCCTATTCTCGTCCAGAGCCATTGATTCATCCGTGTCACGAGCGCGAATTACTTAAACAAACAGCTGCCGGCGAACCAACACAACACACAGTTCTCGGAAGAGCTGCGATGCTGCCGACCAAACACTGGAGAACACGCCGGTTCCCTGGAACAGCGCATCCCGCAAGTCGATGTGATTACGATCGATCGAGTTCGATCGTTTCAACTTCGTTGACGATCAAGTCTCGGACTCTTCGAGCGTCCAATTTTCGTTCGAATCGGCTGTTTTCTTTTTTTTTTTTTTTTTTCTTTTATTGTGTCGATTTACGCGTCCAGCGTGGCGTTGGAATTCGAGATCGGGTCGCCGCGTAGCTCGAGATTGTTCGTCACATGGTACGGAGCGTGACAACGAGCGCGGCTCTAATCGTTTAATTGTGTTGATCGTTGCGTCAGACGGTAAGAGAACGGAGTAGCACGCCACGTCGGTCAGAGTCCAGGATGCTGCGCGAGCTATCGAAGCGTGCGAGAGCACACGCCGCCACCGGCTACCGGGAATCGTTGCGCGAAAGAATGTCCACGAGGGAGGAGCCTCGCGTTCCCAGCCGGGAATGTCACGTTTCTACCGGGAATATTCGCTGTTTGCTCAGATGTTTCTAGGTATTACGAAGACCATCGAGAATGAGCGAAAACATGGTCGAACGTTCACAAACATTCATTTTTTCCTTCCTTTTGTTTATATATATATAAAATGTCGTCACACGGAGTCGCGCGTGACATCTCGGCAAACAGCGATTGCTCGATGGACGAAAGATTTGCTAAACAATCGAAACTCGATTTTAGTTTAGTCAAAAGCGGGAAATTCAAAGCGCAAGATAGGATCTCCAAACACGAAAGAAACTAATCGATTTCTCGATACCTGTGCGGCTGTCGTCGACGATCGGGGAAGGGTGAGGGAAAAACAGGAAAAAAGCGGTATCGACTGACGAACGCCAGGGCAAATAGGCGAGAACCATCGACGTCCTCTCCTTGTTCCCGGAAGCTTATCTGCCTAACGGCGATTGGTCGCCTCGCGAACGTGCGTAACGTACGAAACAAGTTTGCACCTTTTGCTCGCACGGTTCTTCCCGACTTGACCGAGAATTCTAGGTAATCGATCTGCCGCGAACTGCCGCGTGTCACAAAGTACGATTATCGGCTTCTCGCGTTCGAGGAATTAACTGTGGAAAAAGAAAAAAAATGCGAATCTCCTTTTTTCTTTTTTTTTTTTTCAATCTCTTAGCCACTGAACGCTAAGACTAATTTCTTGGTCGGAGAGAGCTATTACTTTGTTACAATTTTCCAAATTTTCTACGAAACGAAACCATAACCTCTTGGCTGTGGTGTCAAAGCGTGTGTCTACATTGTGTCGCTGTATTAAATCATAAGGAAATAACACTAGTTTTTTTTTTAATCAATAATTTTATTGACATTAATTGATAGTAATCGACATTAATAGCAAGGAAATGATGTAAGAAGGACTAGTCGAGTCTAGCCTCAAAATGTCTAAAATTTACAAGTATGCCTCATCTTTCTCGAAAAATTTAATTCAAGTTGTAGTTACAAGTGTAAATCAACAAATTGTAATTACTTTCCTCGTCATTCGAAGCTAAGATTTATCTGCGTATTTTCTCATTTGTTTCAATTTGATTTGTTCAATGTCTGTTGCAACGTAATTATATAATTAGCGTAAAGCACCGCCGGATATAAATTTCATTGTTACACCGTTTTGCACAACTGCGTCAGGCGTAACGCGGTGTCGTAAGAAAAAGTATAGTTTCGTGAAAAATCTTTTTCCTTTTTTTAAATCTTTTAACTACTGAACGCCACTAGTTCCTCAGTCGAAGAGAGCTCTGTAAACTGTTACGTTGTTTCCAAACTCTTTGCAAGACAAACTTTGATTTACTCGTTCTTTCAGTTTCGAAATTTTAATTTGTTCAAAGTTTATCCCAACGTAATTACGTGATTAGCGTAAAGCACAGCCGGATATAAATTTTCAGGCCTTCGTCGTAGCACAGCTTCGCGAAAAATCTCTTCGCCATGGCTAAGAGGTTAAGTTCCTTATGCGTGCAGTCAAAGAAATTAGAACGACGTACTGAATTAGAAGCACAGATGCATATATAAAGTTCACCGTATTGCAATTGCAAATTGCGAGGTTCTCGCTGGCGATCACGGTTTTCCTATTAAAGAACTGGTTCGTCTGGATGGATCCTGTATTTTTGGCCGATTCCATTGACTCGCGGCGGTTTAGTCATGCGACTTGGTACGGTGCCCAGTGACTGTTTGCGCAATAACGTGTCAGCGGAACGTGAAATGTCAGAGTGCCTCCTCGCGAGAAGGATGCACGCCTCGAATTCGCCTCCGATGAAATTCCATCGCGGTGAATATTGATCGCGGGGCGATCCTCGCTGGAATTCTTCCACGTTCCCGCGGGATTCTTCTCCGCCGTGTTTTAAACGGCGAGGAATCCAATCGACGCGGCGCCGAGGGTAAGCCGCGGCCGTGTTTACCGACTCGAAATCCATCGTCGTGTTTAACCTTTCGCGGATTCTGCTTCTTCTCGTTTCCTAAATATAGCTCCTAAACCGCGTTGGCGGATTCGCGAGAAATAGAAATGCAATTTTACGCACGATGCGTACATCGATGATGCATCTGGGAATTCGTGAAACGAATCGTTCTCGGAAGAATTATCATCGCTGTTGAAATACCACGAGTTTGCGCTTCTGGGAAGAATACAATCGCGGCCACGATTGAATTTACATTTTCGTTCGTAAAGAAAAAAAAAGAAAAAAAAAAAAAAAACATTTGGAGCGTCCGAAAATGTTCTCGTGCTCGTTCCAATTTTTGTTTCGTACTTGACTCGCCTTCGTTTCGAACGTTCCAACCGTGTTTGATCGAGTGCAGCGTGCGACACACTGGCACTCTAACAAACGCGTCGAGCGGCGAGACGTATTAACATAACCGCCGGTCAGGCTGCCGCTGCGTCCGGAATGAAAACGAAGAAGCTAGGCCAGCGTGACGTTGTCGGCGCGCCGTTCACATCGGTGGACATAACTGTTGCGTGTTTTCGCGTTCCCGTTTGCGTCTAGGTCAAGAACGCATCGCGCGCGTGCACGCCTCTTGCAACGCGATTCGAAAAATGCCAGCCAGTGCCTTCGCAGAGGAGGCGTCATCGCAACCAGATGACGAACGCACGCGTAGAAAATAAATATGAACGCGCCTCGCGTTCATATTCTTCGATGTCGAAGAATCATCATCGGGACGAATCATCGAGGTGTCATCGCGCTTCCGCGTGACTCTTACGCGATCGCGTTCGAGTATTCGTACGGCTCCGGCCCAGAAAGGGAATGATTATTATTAAATAGAACGCTGTTCGGCGATGCGCCAGTTTCCTCCTTGTTAAACTGGCCACTTCCGCAGCCGAGCACGATGTCCCTTCGTCACCGAGCGGAACACTTCCGCGCCGAATCAAACGCACGCCAGCTGAGCTGATCGCCTCCCTATCGGATTAAACGTTTCCGAATCGACACGAACGCTCCCTCCAACCCCTAACGATCGGTCGAAGGTCCTTACGTCCGATCGATGTTAACGCTACAGGCCCACCGATGGTCTGAAAACGCCGTTCCTATCGCCGGGAATCAATTATTCGAGTTCAACGTTTCGATGAAACGTTTGTTTCTTTATAACAAGGATCCTTTGAAACTCTGGAATCAAAAATATTACCCGTTCGCGTTGAAGTCGAAACTCTGAAAATCAAAGTGAAGCTAATTCTTTTGACTACTTTGAATTGTAGAGTTGTGGGTAAATGAAAGTTTGAATTATTGTTTCACGCACTGTTCAATTGTATTTTAATCCGTGCGCAAGCAGAATGTTGTTCGAGCTTTGAGAATGGTTTTAAAAAGAATGATTACTCGTTCGCGCTAAAGTCAAAACTCTGAAAATCAAAGTGAAGCTGTTCTTTTGATTGCCAATTGCAGAGTTGTGGTTAAATGAAAGTTTGAATTATTGTTTCATGCACTGTTCAATTGTATTTTAATCCGTGTACAAGCAGAATGTTGTTCGAGCTTTGAGAATGGTTTTAAAAAAAACTTGATTGAGATTTGTATTACACGAAAGTTTATTGTTAAGAAGAGTGCATACAAATTTTAAGCAACTTATTGTAATCTTAAACTATTTTATTACTGTTTTTCACAATTTTACGACGTATTTTCGACGATCTGGCAAAAATCGAAATGAAAATTAATCATCATTCAGTCTTCTGCCAATTTCAAGATAAAAAATCTCAAAAAAAGTTTTGTTTTGTCTCAACGAAAACTCAAGGTTTCTTCTGAACGTCGTTGTACATTCTTACCTCGATAACGATTCAATACTGTGATCTTAAATCTTGGAATAATTGAAATAATTTTACACGAAAACGCGGACTTCAGAACACTGTGCGACCAAATCACGAGAACTTTTATTCCGTATATTTTATAAAAAATTCTTCGAATCTCCAAGAGCACAACATCGTGAATCAACAGGACCGATCTGAAAATCCGAGAGGATCACAAATTTTGACCACCTTAGTAGCTTGAAAATTCCCTGTCGTTTTGAACGTAACGTAACGTTTCCAATTTGTCTTTAGATCGTTGCCTGTGTCTCGTCAATTACGCGCAACGTGGCAACGTTCTTCTTAAATCAGCTATTCAGGCTGAAGCGAGCAGCGGCAATAAAGGAAGCATCCGGCAAGGAATGTTAATCGTCGGCTTCGGCGGAAACGCAAAACAAACCAGAAAGAACGAACTCCGGTCAATGCGTTCCTTCCTTCTCTCTCTCTCTCTCTCTCCCACCTTCGACTCTATTCAATGAAATCTCGACCGTTCTTCTTTAGTACGTCAAATCGCAATTACTTGTCTCGTCTTTCATTCGTGTTTTTTCATTCTGGTTCCCAATTCGAAATTGTCTTTCTGTGTTGAGAGACACGAGAAAGGGGGAGTAAACCGGAAATTGTAAAAGAGCGCCAGCTGACTTTTCGAGGCGGAACGCGATAACGAGATCGGCGTTATCGTCTCGAGACGAGGCGTCGCGTCACCTCGCCCCGCCGCGCCTCGTCGTAGCTAAACGTTTGGCCGAGTTCGTTGAGTTCGTTACGACTGATAAAAGGCCTGCGATCGTGTAAACTGGCGTGTTTCATTCATGGTAA
The DNA here is from genome assembly GCF_011392965.1 of Frieseomelitta varia. Lineage (NCBI taxonomy): Eukaryota > Metazoa > Arthropoda > Insecta > Hymenoptera > Apidae > Frieseomelitta > Frieseomelitta varia. The sequence goes on from NW_025110071.1 coordinate 13,658, forward strand.
CACCACCGCCGGCCGGCTGATCAACATTTTCATTTCCAGCGGAAGACCAATATCGCGGCCGCGATAATCGCTTGCGTGCACGCAGGTAACACGCGGAAACTCGCGTCACCATCACCGGATGTGCGCGCCGTGTTCCTCCTGTGTGCTTAGCTGCACTCTCTTTCGCATTGGCGCTCACAATTCCAGCAGCCCTTTCGCGCTTCTTCTTGTTTGAACTTTGAGAGGTTGACACTCGAGATATATTTCTGGTTTATTTCTCACTTCTTATCTTCGCCGAGCGAGTGTTTTATAATACAGACAGGAAAAACAGTGCATAAGGAGTAATCTAAAAATATAAATAATATGCAATATAATATCGAATAAATAAAAAAGGTGCGTTTAAATAAGAAAAAGAAAGAGTGAAATTTCATTGAGCGAATAGTTTTGTAACAGAAATTCTAATGCTATTTGACCAGAAAATAAATCGATAGTGTATCGATTAGCTTCTATACATAAGAACTGAAGAATATGAGGCAGCTCTTATTAACCCTAAATTAACCTTAAAAACCTGGCCTAAACCCTAATTGAAGGGTAAGGCAGATAATACCTTTATTACAGGAATTTAACGTAAGATATCTTGGAATACTGGACATCTTAGAATTCCAGGATTTATAAAAAAAGATAGAAAAAAATCAAACTCGAGCAATTCAATTCTACATCCAGAATTTCTAATATAACCAACTTTAGATTGAATGATTATTGAAGATTTTGATCTCGATATTTTCAATGACTCTCAATCTCACATTAAACGTAGAGTGCGTCTTTTAATTTACATGCATCTTTTTTTTTTTTTTTTAATTCAAATGCTTTTACATTACATTTTCATCATCGTTGTATTTGCTTTTATTTTACTTTCTTTAATGGCCTTTTCTCGTTGAGTAAGTAAATGAGTAAATAAACACTGTTAATGATAGTATTTTGCTTCGCTAAGGAAACTATAAATTCTTGCCTTGCTTATACACTGCAAACGCGTACGTCTACAACGAAACTATTAATACGTGCAGTTATTCAAAATAATTTTACTGCACTAATAACCAATATATATATATATACCAATACATTACACATATTAATTTTAGACGTACGCATTTGCAATGTATAAGCAAGAATTTATAGTTTTCTTAGCAAAGTAAAATACTATCATAGTACAATCATATTATATATATATATTGGTTATTGGTGCAGTAGAATTATCTATTATAGTACAATCATATTATATATATATATGTATATTATTAGATTCGTTGTAGATGCACGCGTTTGCAAATCGAAATTCAAATGCCTCGAGAGATGACAAGATTCACCTAACGTCGTAGCATCGGTCAGCGTACGCCACTGGCATTGGACGAACATTCGGCAAATATTTCTCCAACGCTTCGACAGCTATCGAAATTTTTCGAAGCGTATCTCCACACCGATTTCCGCGGTCCCGAAAAGCAAACCGGAACTGACAAACCTCCGTTATCATCGCCATTCCCGGAAATTAATGAAAGAGCCACTTGTCCCCTTGGAACTTTTCGCTGGAAATTCTCGTTTACTCTCCTCCATCGTGCCACCATGTTTACGAATCGCGGTTCCCACAGTTTTCAGCGTTTCGTTTTCCAACCGATCGTTTTCCATCCGTCAATTACATCATCGCCGGGTTACTCATTCCCGCGTTCAATTCAGCCTTCGAGACGGATCGAGTGTTAGTCAGAATGACGAGGCAGCCGACATGTTAATTAAGATCTCCTCGTCTCGATTCGGGATTTCCTCTGAATGGGATTATCCCCAGAAGAGGACCGACGTCCTTGGACGACGGAAGCGCGAGCCTCGAGACGAGCGAACGCTCTCGAGGAATGCGGAAGGTGCGACCAGTCTCTGTTCACCGGCGTCGCCTCGGATTATCATCCGCGAGGGAAACGTTGAATTTGCTCGATCCGTCGAATTTTTTATTCACAGCGAGAACGTAAACAACACAGTGAATAACGCGCGGGTGAGTCACGCAATGACCTCTCGATGATTTAATCGCGTGAGCAATACAAGCTGGGCGTGCTCGACGCGTGTCGCCGATATTTATCTAACGACCAAACGAAAATAATATCCCACGATAAGAATTTGAATATATTCCGTTCGAGAAATTTTAAAAAACGCGTCTCGCGCACGACGTAGATTTTCCCTGCTCGAACGGAATCTTTAGGAAGATTGCTAAGAGAACTCTTTTATTAGAAACGATTCAGCAATTGCGCATGTTGGCTTTCATTCGGACTCATCTTCTTTCCATTCATCCACACATATACACGCGCACGCACACACGCACACATATATATATATATACACGGAGCGAGTTCTTTTGCTTTCTCATATCCTTATAAACTTAAATGTATACTGATAGCAAGGGCATTTCGCCAATAGCACTTGTACGCTATCAGAACTTCACGTATCGCGAAGCACCCGAAACTTTTCCAACGTCACTGACACACACGCGACTATATGAATACACGGATTTAATAATACACGGGAGAGAAACCCGAATATTTATCGAAGTCATTTGGCCCCGATGCTAACGAAATATCGAAACACAAGTACATTTGAGAATACGCTCGCACCTGACTGCTCGATAACGGGCCTCTACGTTTTGCGCTAGAATGACGTCCCACGCACGTCAAGTGTTTTTTTGTCCCAAATTACCACATTTTCTCAGTTTCAAGTATATTGAAATGTAACACACGCACAAACAATGATAAGTTTATTACTTGTTAATAATTTCTATCCAGTGATATACCGACGAGTTCAAGAAGAAACTCGTCACTCGTTATGGTCCGCGAACCAGTTGCCAGTGCAAGAGGTTAATCGAGATATTATTATTATTTAATATTTACACATCAATAATTGCTAGTATTTACTATTTAGTATTTACAGTATTTTGACCCATCATTTTTCCTCGCACAACATATCTTACACATTAACCTTTTGCGCTAGAATGACGTGCCACGCACGTCAAGTGTTTTTTTGTCCCAAATTACCACATTTTCTCAGTTTCAAGTATATTGAAATGTAACACACGCACAAACAATGATAAGTTTATTACTTGTTAATAATTTCTATCCAGTGATATCATACCGACGAGTTCAAGAAGAAGAAAAAAAGCGACAAATTATTGTACACGGTTCGGTCACTCGTTATGGTCCGCGAACCAGTTGCCAGTGCAAGAGGTTAATCGAGATATTATTATTATTTAATATTTACACATCAGTAATTTCTAGTATTTACTATTTAGTATTTACAGTATTTTGACCCATCATTTTTCCTCGCACAACATATCTTACACATTAACCTTTTGCGCTAGAATGACGTGCCACGCACGTCAAGTATTTTTTTGTCCCAAATTACCACATTTTCTCAGTTTCAAGTATATTGAAATGTAACACACGCATAAACAATGATAAGTTTATTACTTGTTAATAATTTCTATCCAGTGATATACCGACGAGTTTAAGAAGAAAAAAAAAGCGACAAATTATTGTACACGGGTTCGGTCACTCGTTATGGTCCGCAATCAGTTGCCAGCGCAAGGAACGTACCGCTCATAGAATGAAGCATCTTGTCGAAAACTCGGATCGATTGACAATCAGCGAACGTAGGTTACGAACGTAGAATCCATGCGGAACGATACGTATGGGAAAATCGGGGAGGATTTCGCAGGAATTCCCCCCCCCCCCCAAAAAAATATTCGCGTATCAGCTGTAGGCGCTGGCCGAAGTTGCCCGCTTTCAGAAAAGCCGGTTCCCCTGAATTCAAGCGGCATTCCAAGAAATCAGCGGCGGCAACAAATCACTCGCGGATCGTCATTCTCGCGCATCTCGATCGCGATGAACCTCACCGAGCACGGCGGAGAGATCTCGCGGCGAGATGGTTGTTAGGGAGGCAGCGCGCTTGCAAACGAGCGGCCGCCGCGGCGTGCTCTCTCTCGCCGGTTGCGTAATACTCGCCGGCTATTTATGTCGATCGGTGTACAGCCGCGTTATATAAATAGAACGCCCGCGTACTCGCGCAGCTTTTCTCTTCTCTTCTCTTCTTCTTTTTTTTTTTGTCTTCTTTTCTTTTCTTTCGCCCAGGCGACCAGGCCGTTTGCGTCTTCCGGCTGTGCTTGGCCGGTTGGTTCTCGTTTCTCGCAACCGGCCACCGACCTTCCCGACGCGCGACGCTTCGCCCGGATCGTTGAGAATCCGTTTGATAGCTTCATTACTGGTATTCCTGGTCGTTTCGATCGGCTCGTCGAAATTCTAACGATTCACGAACCGAGCTGATCTTAGTTGACTCGTGTCAGTTGGTCTCGACTCCGTCACTGCAAACCGATGGTTTGTAGGTTGTACGCAACGTTATTTGCCCGGTAAATGGGCAAATATTTTAAGGAATTTTCATTGTAGTTTAATTTACAGCCTTGTCCTTTCCTTACCAGTATGCCTACGTCCGGTTCGATAATTTATACCTTCAATGCTATCTGAGAAATGAAACGTCGGTAAAAGTGCTGTTGTTCGATTTCAATTGTATTATATCGTCACAAATACTACGTACACGGTGTGTTATTGGCGTCACCGTCGTTATCAGTGTGCATTTCACTTCAGTAGGATAAGATAACAATTGGAACCGATTAGAATTGGATCGCGCTCTCCAACTGTTGCGTCGGATCAAACTCAAAAGTTGCGCAAGACTTTGAGGCAACAGCATGTATATACTTTCAGCGACTCCATATTGATATTCCGGCATTAAATATTGAAACTGTCGTAATTTTGTAAAAGGAAATCGTACAATAATGAACTTGGGCTCACTTTGACGCTCGAAGCCTCTATGTTCAAAATTCGTCGTTCATTTGATTCCAAGATGTTTTCGCACGCAAAGTGAAGGTACAGAAAATCTTACAGATTATTATGCAATTGAAAAATTATTTTCGTGACTGAATTTACGATAGGTTTAAAAACTGAAGCCTCCCTTAAAACTTATTTTACAATTTTTTTTTTCGATCATTTATCAGACTTTGAGCATCGAAGCGGAACGTTAGAATTTCTTGAATTTGTGACAAAAATCGGAAGTTTGCAAAAACATCGAAAACATTTTTTTCAGGACTTCATTTACAATGGATTTGAAGATCAGGATGAGTAAAAATTTGTCGCGGGATTTATTGAACTCTGCGTGACGAATGTGACGACGAAAATGTCACGACTTCTTGAATTTCACTCAGTCGGCTAAATCTGATATTTAAAGTTGAATAAAACGTCACGCGGAGAAAAGTCACGCATCGAATTTTCGGAGGTCCTCGAACCCACTGTAGACTCACCACGACAGTTCATAGCATTTTCGAAGTTTAGAAACATTTTAGAACAAAGAAGACGATGCATTTTGAAAATAGAGTCTCCAAGCTTCAAAATGAGGCCGGATTTATTTCCGTATGATCTTTCTTTCACAAAAACACGATACTTGAATACTATAATTCTTCTCACCAAATTACAAAAGAACGATGCACTTTGAAAGTAGAGTCTTCAAGTTCCAAAATGAACCCAAGTTTATTGCTGTATTTTTTTTTTTTTTTCACAAAATTACAATAGTAGTTTTCTCACAAAGATGTAACGTTTGAACAATGTAATTTTTGTCACCAAATTATAACATTAATGGTGGTCATCAGCTCGTCCCATCGTCAAAGTCCGCGGAATAGATCGGAATCATCCGTCCACGCGATACCGAGGTGTAAACCACAATAGAAACCGCGCGGATGAATAGAACGCCGCTCCTCCGCGCCGGGAGCAAAGGACAGCCGCGAAATCGCAGTTCCTTGGCCGATCGCGTGCTCGTCCGATTTTTGCGGTTTCACGCGTCACGCTCGAGCTACGAACCGGCGGGCATTCAGCCTGAGAGGTCGTAGTCAATTAGCGAAGGCATCTACCGCGGGATGCAAGGCCGAGCAGATCGCTCTGGCAGAAGCGTGCGTTCTGGACGCAAAGCACGCCGCTCGCCGTCATTAATCTCGCTGGTTGGTATCGTGGCCGTACCAACCTCGCACGCAACCCTCCTTAGTCTGCTGGAAAACGAACGTTTCTTTTCGATTCACCGGAGCGAGTCCATCGCGAAAGAATCGGCACGTTCGAGTGGCAAGCTGTTACGCGTCCTCTCCGAACGATTCTGCTTTTGGTTAAATACTTGCCTGTGAAATTAACCCTCGCACAACGGTGGCTGGATCTGCGGTGACTCGTTTGAAGTCCTACTTTGTGTGTGAGTCATACAAAGTTAGCCTGTACGGCTACGATTTGGCGATAAAAAATGGGATCATATGGCGTTTCTAATAAGAAGTCAAATCGGCGACGAACGCACGTACGAGTCAGTTCTGAAGAAGCAGTCATAGCGAATGGTCGGAAGTGTATTTCATTGTTTTCAGTATTTTTCATTAGTAGTATTCTTTAGTTTTGTAATATTTTTCATTTTTTTTTTCTGTTCTTTAGTTTTTTTTAGTATCTGTCATTTTTTGTATTTTTTGGTCTTTTAGCGTTTTCCATTTTTTAAAGCTTGAAACTTTCAAACTTAAATGAGATCGAGATGTTTTATTTGCATAGGCAATGACAACAAATATAGCGCTAAATGTAGCAATTGTCACAATTTTGTTTGTAGCAAACGTAAATACAATCTAACAATATGTATTAGATACAACGAAAATAAATAATATTATTTATAGGTAATAAAAGTAGCAAAAGGTGTTTTCATTTCCTACTATCCTATTGTTATAACAATCATAATAAAAATACAAAAAAGAAATAAAATTGAATCAGCTACCAACGACTACATATAGGCGTGCATCGTTTCACTGGAAGCTTGGGTCTCGCGAGACCCGGCCACCGGCCAGTACGGTCCGTTATGCGAGAATTAATACACATATTTGCTGAGTAATCCTGTGTGTACGTTGGATGTATACGTATTGGAGTAATCACACTTTAGCGATCAAGGCGAGCTTCTTCTATTTTTTCTATTCGACAGTGGAATATTTATATAAAATAAAAAATTATTGTGATAAAAAGAGTGTTTCTTCATCGAAACTCTCGAGAAGCTACTGTTAATCTCTCAAAAAATTGAGATTAGGAAAAATGAAAATTTGTTCGAAGGAAATTCATTTCAAAATGTTACCGGGATATTTCAAAATGATTCGACAGTGAAACGAAGAAATTATTGTAATGAACAATCTTTTTTAATCTGTTGCGATCCGGAGAAGACCAGCCATAGGTATAACTGTCGATCTCTTAAAAATCTGAGATTAGATTGTTTGAAAAATTCAAAATTCAAAATTAAATTTCTGTTTGAAAAGTTAGGGCTTGTTAAAAAAAAAAAAAAAAGAACACATTCCAGATCCTTGTCAAAATGTTAAAATTCAAAAATTTCTTCGCGTTGGAAACTCTTTTGGAACTTCTTATCTACGAGGGAACTAAACGGCGAGCAATTAACTCGAGGACTCGCTTCCGAGGCCTTTTTCACCAACGTCCATTGTTAAACAGTTTTCTCTCCGCCAAGTACCCAGAGAAGAGGGCAGAGAGTTTCCTTTCCCCGGTCATTTGTTCAACGATAACGAATGCTGCCTCGTGATTCGGAGGGAAAACCACTTGCACGCAGGTTTCGATCGGTCAGAATTATTGGCGATCGAGCCACGAATTGGTGACAAGACGTTTGATAAACCGTTTCAACATTTCCAAGTTGTCCGATCGAATTTGTCCGAGCGACTGGCTTCGATCTAAGCGACCGAAACTAGTCGGATTAGTGTCGGACAATTTTTCGAAAGACGACAGATCAACAGATCGTTTCCGATCGTCAGCGAAAAGACTGCCCTAACCTCAAAAATTTCTCAAACAAACAAACAAACAGAAGAAAAAAAAGGAAAATTCCAAGACCATTCCAAGCACGCACGTCCCTTCTTAATTTCCGCGATGCTAAACGACCGAGTGTCGATCCTCGGCGCGAAAACAAGAAGTGCGTGCCTTTCCCTCCGACGCGAAACGATCCTTGGGGAAGAAGTGGTTCTATTTTGAAAACGCGATCGTTAACGTAAGTCCCGGCGGCAGCGTAGCGGGGTCAAGGGGATTCGTTGATCCCGGAAAGTGGCGGCCCATGGCGGAGGGGGGGGGGGGGCAAGGGAGGAGGGCCTGGTTTCCGGCTCGAGTAAAATCGTCTACGGGTCGAACGGATCGAGGACGGAATTAGAAACATCGTTATAAACACTGGCGCGTAAATTTAGAGACGGGGCCGCGCTAAGCCCCGCTTATTGACTGCCAGCTGCTCGTTCACGAGGTCTAGGACGCCGAGGGGGATGCTCGACGGCGGATACCCCCGTTGCTCACCGTTTTTCAGAAGCTGACGAGTCATAGCACGTGCGATCCTCGTGGCACCGATGTATCATAACCAAGACGACGTTATCCCTTCGATGCTAATTTCAAAGGTGAATTGATCTCGCCTGGGTATCGGGTTCGAATGGATTTATCGATGATCTCATCGTCGTCATTGGCGATGTCTCTGTATAATACCTCGAGGAAAATATAGTTGTTTTCGACAACTCGGGGTCTCGTGTTTTTTTTTCTTTTTTTCTTTTTTGTTTTTTCCTGGTTCGCGGCGGGCAGCTGTTGATTTCGTCGACGGTATTTGGGACATTCCAGGAGCGAGGAGTGAAGAAACACCTTGTTACCGCGCGGTGAGCCGAGGCAGCGAAGAAATTTGTCGACTCAGGCTTCGTTGCGTTACGTCACGTAACAAACTCGAGCACTCGAGCGCTCGAAAAATTGCGTCGCGATTTCCCACCGCCGATTGGATCGCACGACTGTTGTCAACTTACGTCTTCGGGGAATCGTTTGACATTTACAACCGTGCGCGAGCAATGTCAGCGATAACGATGCCGCGATTAGATACAACAGATGTTTATCCAAGCGAGTTGTAATTATTGTGCAACAATCCGATCGTGACAGTGGTGCCGTGACGCACGCGGCCACGTTACGGCTGCGAGATCTGCGACTCGGATGGAAATCTGCCGTGAAATATTCCATTCGTAGACATTCGTCGCAGAAAGCTGCTCGGCGCAATTTGGGAACACTTTTAACGCATAAAATTTCCATCACAGACATTGAAGTCAAAAAAAAACACAAGAAAACAGAGGATCTTTATAATACAACGAAGTACACAAACTTTTATTTCAATATTCTACGAGGAATTATGTAAATCTTTAAAACTATGTTGTGTTAAACAAAAATTATCAATTTGGTTGGTTCTAATGTTGTTCGAAAAAATACCACCACGGCGTTTCCGTGTGACGGTATTGTTCAGCATAAATTTGAACATCGCTTTCGATACGACTTTTTCCAAACGCAACAATTTCTGGCTCCCTCGAACGGTGTAATTCGAAAGTCCTAGTTCCTTATTGTTAGTCAAAATCTTCGACGTTGCAACAACGATGTCGAAGAGGTGGTACCAAATTTACGTACTCCGCGGCTAGCTCGATCAACCTAAAAGTCCGCAGGTCAAACAGTCGAGTTTAAAATTCGTATCTTTCGTTACTTTCTTCTGTTTCTTCGCCAATTAGAGGTCGGAATAAAGGCAGGAAGAATCCGGCAACGGCGGTCGATACTCCAGTTCGTCCGCAACGGGAACGATCGGCCGTGAACGACGCGTAATGCGCAGGAAGGAAGACGCGAATCACGTAAGGGGGAGGGGGAAAGGAGGGAGGGGGGAAGGAGCGGCGTTATTAAAATTTCCAAAGAGGCAAGCGCGCGAGTCGCTTAATCCCATTGTGCACCGGCTGTTTATCTATCTGGGTTGTTCCGCCGCCCGCTATTTTCGCCTCCTCTCCTCCCCTATATTTTTTTCTCTTTTTTTTTTCTTTTTTCATGAATGATCCGTGAGCTTGCAGAATGGCTGAAAACTGGGACGGCGAAACTGTGTCATGCGCCGCGCGCGGCACGGTCTGCTCCCCCCTCGTCTGCTTCAGCAAACCAGTCTCGCAAGCTGCTTTCGTGTTATTGTTAATTCGAACGAATTGTCAATTCTCTCTGCTACCTCTCTGCCTCTTTGTTCGACACGAGCTCGACGCGATTTGTCCAGATACATACGTGTTGATACGACGAACTCGCGCGTTCGTCGTTATCTATAAACACAATCAATTACGGATAGCTCTCTTGTAACGTGGTAGATAGGTTCCTATAAAATAGCGTGTTGCGTGTTATACGAGACTAGGAAGACACGTTTAATAATTTTTCAATTCAGTTCATTTTTATTGGGAATATTAACACGTGAACAAAAAAAATATATATGTAAACGCATATGAATAATTAATTATGCAGCTTTTATTTAATCACATTTTCTTCTTCATCAGTACAATTGAACGAGAACGAACGATATCATCGTCGCTTTCGGAACTTTTTTCCAACACTATGATTTCGTGTATCTCCTGTTTAAAAAAAAAAAGACGAAAAGTGAAAATGAAAATGATTCGGCTAACACCGGCTAACCAACTTGTGTAAAACAGTGACTCGTAGACAGAGAGAGACAGTTTCGATTCTCTGAAGGAAAGCTAAACGATTAAGATTTAGTATCTTGTCGATAGTTTCTTCGTAGATGTTGAACTTAGTCGTTACGATAGTTAATCGGGTAACTGAAAGTCGGGAGAGAACAATCGGACAAAGTGTACACAGTTGCGCTGCTAAATAAATTATCCTTCGAGTGAGATGGTCTTCCGAATACTCGTTACACGATACTCGAAGTGCTCCAGCACAATAATTCAGACTATAATACTCTATTGAAGAATCAAAAATTATACCGAACATATTTGAACACACAATAGCCAGTGGTGTGCAACTTCAATAGAAAGCGTAAAACGGGACCTTGAGATTCTCGACGCATAATAAAATTCGGGTATTCCTCTAGTCGTTATTATGTATGCGCAAATAGATGGCCAATCGTGCAAAGACGTTGAGTATATATACATATTCACTTAACATTGACGCCTAAAGTATAATATTTGTAGCAAAGAGGTTAAAGTGCTACAAGAAACAGTTAATGATGCATTAAAAAATACAAGCTTCTATCAATATATTTTATTAAAAATCACTCGAGCGTCTGGCCTAAAAATATAAATATATAAATACATAAAATTTACATATTTATATCTATCAATATATTTTATTAAAAATATTTATATTTATATCTATCAATATATTTTATTAAAAATCACTCGAGTGTCTGGTCTAAAAATATAAATATATAAATACACAAAATTTACATATTTATATAAAATGTAAATGTATAAAATTTCAAATTGGTTATTTTGACCATTTTGCTAGTTCTGATGTATGGCTAATGCCATCGATACCGTAAGCGTGTTGTATAATTTATTATATTTGCCATAATGCGTGAAATAAATATCGCCTTATCGCGTCATAGAAGTACCGTGCTGCACGAGAAGTTTCCGCAATTTTCTGCACGTACTTCGCAATTTTTTCTGTTCTTGCGCGGCTACGAAAAATATTCACAAGTCGCTGTTGAACCTGATCGTGAATGTATCTGCATCTCGCCTTTCCCCTTTACCCGAACGACTCGCAACTTCGCGAAAGCATTTGCTCGATCGAAGCACACGAAGCCCGATGCTTTCGAGATTAAATGCCACCTGACTGCGCTTCTTATCGGAGAATGTCCTCCTTGGACCTTTGCTTGAAACTCGCTGCTAAACAGAGCTTTCTCGCTCGGCAGACTCCCCTGCGAGATCTTCTCTGGGAATGATCGTTCCCTGGGAATAAAACGCAACGCTGAAGTTCAACCCTTTTCGAGCGAGAATCTTCATTACGCTTTCGAAATTGCAGCCTCCGAGATGCTTTTTAAACCGGAGCGCCGAGTCTTACGCGACGCTCTCGAACTATGTCCCTTTCGATTTTGACCCCGCTGCATCTTCTGAAACGTTCCCAGGCTTCGTTAATTTTTAAAGGACCGAAAGGACGATTTGTTCAGCTTTCGACCGAGTTAAGAATCCCCAATATTCGTTTGGTGCAACGGATTTTGACAGCAGTAGCAAATCAACGTTTGACAATCTTGTTACAGAGTACAATGAACGCTTCCGCCCTTGAAATGTCGTTCGTTTATGTATAAATATTCGAGACAAGACACCTTTCGAGCTGTCTCGCGTAAGTAACGATGAAGTTTACGACGTGGCCGGCGCTTCGACTGCGAATTCCATCGTCGATTCGTCACAATCGCCTGATCTGGGGAACCGATGTCGGCGCGGTGTCGATGACCAGAGAATAAAAAGCAAACGCGGCGGCAGACAGCCGGCGTCGAATTTACTTTGGAATTTCGGATTTCGTTCGGGGATCCATTGTCGCGTAGGTTACGGGTTGGAAAGCCACGGATCTCCGCGGCCACGGGAATTTATGTGACGTATTTTGCCTGCCGTTTCGAATCGAAGCCCCGTGTCGTAACAACTGCTACAATTTTCCCGGGGAAATCGAAGACCCGTTCCGTCCACCCGCTTGCTAATAATCTTTTATCGCTTCCTTTCTTTCTCTCTTTTTTTTTTTTTTTATCGCGCGTTGTAAAACCGACTGCGAATCCTCGTGCCTTTTGTTTTTATTATTTCTCATCTTGTTTCCTGCCTTTCGTCAATTATTTAATGTTCTTTTATTCTTGCTCGGTTCGTTTTCACAATTGTTAAATAATATTAGGGATATTGGAATAAAGAATGTTGCATCGTAGAGTAAAATACGCAAGCATTGATTCAATTCGTCGCATTGTAAAAATGACTGTTAAATTGTTTGATGTTTCTCTCGGTATTCTTGCTCGGTCCTCGTTTACAATTATTAAGTAGTATTCATATTGTAGAGATATAATATAAATATTATTTATTTAATGAAAATAGTGATAATAGAACAACAAATAATTAAACAAGACGAATTACTGGAAAACAACACGAATCAACGACTCAAATAAACTCTGTTTTAACAACACAATTGACACTTTTTTAACAGTTCTCTTTCAACGTTCTCTCTCACGACTCTCACGACTCTGGTCTTTTTTAAAAAAGAAAAGCGCTTCGTGCCAGGTTGGACTTGTCGCGCCATATTTTATCATATTTCTATGATCAACAAACATATATTTAAACATAACTAAAATTATAATTACAGATTAATTATAATAACCGATACTACAATATTCATAATATTAGGAATATCAAAAAAAAAAAAGAAAAAAAGAAATTGCATCATACAGTAAAATAAGCATTGATTTAATTTATTATAAAAATGAACACTGTGAATTCTCGTAGCTTACGTCGTTTTTTATTTTCATTTTTTCTCATCTTCTTTTCTACTTGCCTCCAATTGTTCGTTCTTGCTCGGTTCGTTCACAATAATTGAGTAATGTGAACATTCATAATATTAGGTTCATATATTATATTATAGAATAAAATATGTAGAGTGAAATACGCGAACGTTGATTCAATTGATCGCATTGTCCGGCTAAACTCTCTGCTCACCGAGAGAAGAAGCATCTTGCGCAACTTTTCAATACGGAATCAAACGAAATTTGTATTTCTTTTTCTTAGATCTCGGCCTATCAACAGAATACACGTATAATAACAATAACAACGACGATAAGGATAACTATGTTTGGCAGTAAATGCAAAAAGGCTAATTAGAATACCTGGAAATATATGAAATTGTAATTGAAGGAAAGGAGGTTCGTCGGTCGGCGAATCCATTTATGTAAAATCGATTCACGATCGTTGCGTACGATATTAAGACAGAGAGATTACACTTTCCATTTTATGTGAACGAAATGTATCGCTAAGTTCTAAGTACAGTTCGTTAAAATCGACCAAATTCGATGAGCAATTAGGTGAAAAAGAGAAACGAGTCGATGCCACATGCTTTCCGTTTCGATTTGCTTGACAGGGCTTCGAGTATGTCGAAAAGAGAGAAACAAATTTTTTCAAAATTCCGTTTTTTTTTTTGAGAGAGAGAGAGAATCTGAGTTTGAAAATTTATCAAGCATACTTGAGTTTAGTTAATCACTTGATAGAAAAGAATAATCAGAGCGAGGAACAATTTTTCGTGACAAAGAGAAGACTTAGTTTCTCATGTAAAGTTGAATTTTTTGAGAGAAAGTTTTTCATCGCGAATTTATCAGGTGCAATTTTCGACTTGAAACATATTCAAAGTCCATTTTCTTAAAAAGTCAATTTTTAAAATTAATTCTTGTTAATTGCTACTCCAACACGTCTGAAATTAACCAAATTCAACATACACTTGACAGATCATGAAGCTTGATTTTCTCGAGAACGAGAATCCTCGAGTGAATAAAAAAAAAAAATTCTATTCCACGTTTTATTAAGCAGCGATCATTCTCCCACGTAGCGCAGTGGAAGACGTCCGTCTCTGGTCGTTCCCTCGTGCATTATTTTCAGATTTTGCGCGTCCTAATTCCGGGAATCCTAAGGTCAAACGTATACCACCGGTGTAGATCGATATTTATCCTTTAATATACCTGTCAGTGAAACTAATTACGCCAGTCCGCGAACCTTGGCCAGCCGAGCCAATAAAGTCGGAAAAGAAATTTTTGGCCGGCACGGCGGAGCAACCGCAGGAGCCAAGAGATCCATCAAAGTCAAGTTCTTTGCGGAATCTGCCGATTCTGTTCGCGGCATTTATTCCTAATGCGGTTACCGCGTACGAATCTTTTGCGTTTCGTTCGTTCGTTCGTCCGTGTCAAGATCGACCCGTGTTCCCGTCTATCCGCGTCATCTGTCACGCTAAGATTATCCAAGAATGTCGGCCAAACCGAGTAGCAGCTAGCTATCATTCTCGGTCGTACATGTCCCGCTGCAAACGCGCAAACAAACGTAAACGGAGATGTAATATATGTTAAACGAGTTCATAGCCATAGGGGCCGTTCAAAATTTCCATTGTCTACTCGTAACTTTCTCTTGTGAATTTAAATACTGCGAGAAGCAAAACTGAACCAATGCAGGTAATAATAAATGATTTATGTATTGTAATGGAGAATCGCAGCCGTTTTAAGTTTAACTTTCAAAAGGCTTATGTGGACAAAGTATGAAACATTTATAAAACTCTAATTTTCTATTATTTTTCGAGTCGGTGCATAACTGAGTCGCAACAAAAATTACGTTACTGCTGAATTAAAGAAAATGTAGTGAAATTGTTGTAACGTTTATTATAATAAAGTAAGTGTTGATTATGTAGAAATGTAATATAAATAATACTTATTTAATGAAAATTACGATAATAAAAGTTACTTTAAAACAACACGAATTAACAACTCAAATGAATTCTTTCAACAACACAACTGACACACTTTTTAACAGTTCTCTTTCAACGCTCTCTCACTACTTTTTTGAAAAAAAGAAAAGCACTCCATGCCTACGTTGGACATCTCTCGCATCGCATTCATATTTTATCGTATTTCTATGATCAACAGGCCAACAAACATAACTAAAATTATAATTACAGATTAATTATAATAACCGATACTACAATTAATATATGTAACAAGTTCCTTTCGTCCCTTATTAGAACATGTAAATGAATTATCATTTTCTACAAAAACACGTTCGTTGATTCAATTTTGCTCCCCGCTGTACATTTCATTTAATTGATAAATCAAAAGTGAACGAAGTTGTTTATATTATATTTATATTATATTTATATTATATTATATTATATTTATATTATATTATATTATATTTATATTATATTATATTATATTATATTATATTATATTATATTATATTATATTATATTATATTTATATTATATTTTGGCGTTGATAAATCAAAAGTGAACGGAGTTATTTCTATTATATTTTGGCGTCGAAAAGTCAAAAGCCGACCGATCTCGAGAATTTCCGAAAGGATCGCGCCCGTCTTGTTTGGAGACATCTCGTGTTCTTTTTCCCGCCGCGAGAGGATCGCTGGCGTTCCGAGAGGGTCGGTGCCGACGGACAGGGTCGAGATCGAGAGACGATCGGCAAAAAGAGGGCGGCGAGCGTGCGAACCGACGCGACGCGACGCGACGCGGCGAAAGTGAATTCCGTCAGCGCGGCTCGACTTTCAAAATAGCGCCAAGACACCCGGTTTCGACGCGACCCATTGTCCGAAGGAAATTACTCGTCGGCCATTATGGCATCGTTGGGCCTCCCCTCTCGATGCCTTTCTTTCTAACGTTCCCTCGCGAACGTGTTAGAAAACCTATTAAACTACCGTTAATAGCATCATAGAGATCAGGAATAGGATCGTCACTCTTGAAAATCTAACAGTATCCGATTCGTCAGCGTCGGTCAATTCGATCGTAGCGGAGAATTGCGATCGTTACAAGGAACGATCAATCTACGAATCGAATCGCTTCGATCGACGATCTACATCTGTTCGCTAGATCGTCGTAGCGATACCGCGATACTCTCGTGGGATCGACATTTTTGACGGGTCTCGAATCGGAACCGATGGAATAGCTACACACTCTCTCCCTGTACGAGACGGGAATCACGGCCATTCTGACTGGCCGTTGCGCGTATTATTTCTCAGTGTTTGCTCTCGAGTCGTCGTCTCGATACCATCGAATTCTTCAAAATCAAGTTGCTTACGAAAGAAGCGAAAGGTATTTCGATAGATACCGCGTCGCAGTCATTTCGATCCCTTTGCCTCTCAATTTCGCTTCTTTGAGAAACTGTTCGACACAAATAACTCGGTGATAACGAAGGACAACGTGGCAGAGGCACGAAATCTCTCAGTGGCGTGTACCCCGCCATCATCGATGAAACCCCGACGTTTCCGATCGATCGAATCGATTACCAGGCCAGATGATGTCATAGTCATTATTAGTGGTGCAATTGCACGGTATGTCGGTCACTAAAGTTATGAAACTGCAGGAATCTATTCGCCGCCACGCCGCGGTGGCCTGTATGTGGTACACTTTCTCCCGGGCGAGAGATAAATATCTTGCGTGTGTGTCGGTGAGACGTCGTGCCGCGCCGCGCGCCCGTGTGTTCTCTTTTAAAACGCGCGACTATTTGCCAACGTGTGTATTCGATCGGCAACGAGCGGCAAACGAAACTCGAGCTGGATCGAGGCTGATTGTGAGTCGAGTCGAGTCGAGTCGACAAGGATTTTCACGAAAATCTCTTCTCCCCCTTCCCTCGCCACTCGATGATTTATCGAAATATCTGGCGCGCGTTGTTTTTCTCCTGTTTTGTTTATCCATTTTTTTTTCCCCCCTTTTTTTTTCATTTCGATGGAGGAGGGTCGAAGATTAGCGTCGAGAACCCGGGGAATTTCTCTCGTCGCGATGAAATATATGGGAATTCGATCGACACTCGCGCGTTTATTCGTTCGACTCCGAGCGTTCGACCCGGCCCGATAAAGAGCACGCTGCCTCGATGATACCGGCATTTCGCTCGGAACCTCGTCACGGATTATACCCGTTTCGAGAGTAGCTATCGTCCACCGCGTTTTCCTTTTTTCCTCTCCGTCGCGCAACGAACAATTAAACGACGAATTCGCGTCAACAGCGAGCGAGCTTCTTGAATAATACGCCGGTTGAACGTTGCAACGACATCGATTCGATGCCTCGGTGAATCTTTGAGAAACGGCATTCCGACGCCGTCCATAAACGGAAGAAGAGAATAAACGCGTTACTGGGCAACATGGCATTCGTTCGACTTTGTCTACCGGGGGCCGAACCACCACCTTGGTCGATAAAAAAAACGGAACGCGTTTCGATCAATTATTCGTCCTTCTGTTTCGTGCGTCTATAAATCGTCCGGGTTTCTCTCGGACGTTGGAGCTCTTTAAAGATTCCAAGGGGAGATACCGGAAGGACCAACGGCGGTCGTTCTCGATCTTAACTGCCGCGCAAACGTAACTCAGTCAGGGTTATCGGCGCAGCGTGCCCATTTCGGCGTTCACGCGGTGCGAAATTAATAATTCCGCAATTTGCGTCGCAGTGTACCGAAGAACTCGAAATACCCGAGGATGACACGTCTTGCGTTTCAGAGACGTTATTCGTTCATGTTGTTGATACAAACGAAGCTTGTTATCCTATTATTCTAGTCTACCGTCTGTCCACTCTGTCTTTGATTTTCATCTTGACGCTTTCTTCTGTACAACGAAGCGACTCGAATAAATTGAAAAAGAAATACCGAGATGAAACTGGCGTTTCAGAGACGTTATTTGTCCACGTTCTTAATCGCAAACGAAGCTTATTCTGTAACTACCATTATTCTATTATTTTAGTTTGTTATCTGTCTGCGCTGTCCTTCATTTTCACCTTGACGCTGGCTCTTGTTGCCTTTTCCCCCGTTTCGTACTCGAATAAATTAAGAGAAAA
>NW_025110071.1:32086-55867 GCF_011392965.1 Frieseomelitta varia
AAAAAATAAAAAAAAAAAAAAAAAAAAAAAAAAAAAAAGGAAAAAGGAGGGAAATACCGAAATGGAACTTGCGTTATTGAGACAAACGAGGTTATATCTGCACTCTATTTCTGTAATTACTACATCTTATTATCTGTCTAAATTGTCCTTGATTTTCACCTTGACGCTTGTTCTTGTTACATTTTTCCTTTCTGTACGAAGGGGCTTGAATAAATAAAAGGAAAATTTAATTAAATTAAAATCAAAATTAAATTAAATTAAAAAGAATGGAAGGAAAGAAAAAATTAAATTAAATTAAATTAAATTAAATTAAATTAAAATTAAATGAAATTTCGAAAAGGAAAATTAAATTAGATTAAATTAAAATTAAGTAAGGAAATTAAGGAAAGGAAAATTAAATTGAAGTTGGATAAAAATTGTGCTCGTGAGGCACAAACGGCCGCGTTTACGGAAATCCGCGGAGCCTTGCTGGAGTTGGAGTCCCGCAAGGCCGTCTTAACGCTGGAATTCGGGCCAGTCGTTTCTCTAGAAAGGAGCACGCCGCGTCGCCGTTCGCTCGCTCTCGCGCGCACTTCAAATAATAAAAACCGACGCGCCTCTCTCTCTCTCTCTCTCTTTCTCTCTCTGTCTCTCCAACTTTGCTCCTGTTGTTTGTTTCCCGCGCGAATTTCGATCTCGAAAGCGTCATCGGAGACAGATAATTGTTCGCCGCCTGTTGCGATTTCTTCGCGAGCCAGTCGAAAATCTTTCTGTGGTAGTGTTTAAATCTCACGGAAATATCTGACTCTCTCACGCGCACGTGCACAATCGGCGACAGTCCACGCCGAATAGTCTGCGAAAACGATTTTGGTGAAAGTGATTTGCCATTCACCGCCTGCAGGCTGAACGCTGTTACGAATGATCAGCCTGTAAATATATTCCCGGAGGAATTAATTAGAAGAAATTCCACGAACCCGGCGAATCGGCTCTCGAGACTTTTAATTATTTCAGTCCGGTTGCCGACAAACGTCTGCCGATTATTTCTAGACAACGTCTATAAATATAATTCTTCGTCGATTTCGGCTAACACGATTTGCCTCGAATCGAGTAATCGTCCTTGAATTCTCGAATTTAGGAGCTCGACGCGCGGATCGTGGGACCTGGACAGCCTAAGCTGGCACGGGCGTAGATATACCGATGAATTGTATTAGTTTCCAAGGCGGGTTTAGCCAGGGCGTAGTAGCGTGTGCACGCGCGCGAAAGCCATTGTGCCACTCCAAGATTCCAACGTGAATCACACACCGTGCCCCACGGTGCTGGACTGTCCGAGTCCGTGACGCAGTCGCTCGCTTAATCGAGATCAGGCTGACTCATGGGACAGGGCACAGCCTTTCTGACCGCCTAATGAAGCGGATTTAGGCCGCGCTCGCCAAACTCGCCATGAAAGGTCAAAAAATTCTTCTCACCTTCTTCGCGATCTTCCTCTTTCCCGAGGAAACCGACGCGCGGAGCAGAGTTGTTGAAGAGCAACGATGTGTGGGAAACGTGATCGGGAGCGGGTTGACGCGAGATCGCGCGGAAGGTCGCTTCCCTCCGTAGGAACCGCGATAAGCGTCGAGAGCCCATTGTTTCCCGGCGAGATCATCGCGAGGAGGGGAAAATTCGCACGTAAATTCGAGAGAACGGCGACGGCGCGCAATCCGCGTTGGGTAATTTGTTCCGATTTCTAATTCTAAACATCCGTTCCCCGTTGCTCTCGATCCAGCTCGAGTCATCCGGACAAACACGCGGATAAACCTGATCGAGGCTTGCGGCTGAGTCAGAGGTGGCGGACGCCTCTAGAGGCGTTTAATTTAATCGCGCGGGGGTTGAGCGTTTCGAGTCTCAACGACAGATCCAGTCGGCGATGGCCATAAAAGGACACGAAACTGCCGAAACCCGTGTGACTCCTTGGACCTTTCGGCTGAAATATTCTGATGACGAGACCGCTTCTTGCGGCTGTGATACCGGGAACAGTTTCGTCGCTTGTCGTTTATCGCGCGTTATTATTCGTTCGATTTCCGATCTCTTTTTTTGCAGCCTTACACCGCGAATCGCGAGAGAGTCTTCAAGAGTGAAAAGAGAGGAAACCGGTCGGTTGGTCAACGCGAAATCCGTAGAAACCGATCTCGAGGGTGAAATTGCCGGGAAACAGCGCGGCCAATTTTCGCGAGGATCCCGGATACCTGCGAGCGATTCGCACGAGAACGAACGCATCCTGGCACCGACCAGCCATCGACCCCTCCGTTACGTAAGAATTATGCATTGTGTACGTTGCTGCGCGCCTCGTGATTCAGCCGAATAACGTTCTGCGGAGGAATACACAGTTAACGGTGGATCGACGAGCGTTAATCTCGACCGATTGCCATCCGCCAATCGTGACCCGATGGGTCAGAATTTCTTGCTTCGAGACGGAAATTGGCCAATCTGCGGCCGAGATGTCTCGCCGAACGCTCGAGAGTCGAGAGTGAATGAATTTACTTGGCCCGGAAAGGCGAGGCGTGTTACAAAGACGTTTGAATGAACAGAATATCGCGTTGCTGGTGATTTCCTGCGAACATTACTCGCGAATACCGGTGCGCATCCACGCATGCGCGAGCGCTAACGCGCGTGCAAGTATTTATCTCGTCACGTAACCGCGTGGCGTAACCGGCGAAGACCGGAGCGTTGCGCCGTTCGCGGACCAAGCCGAACGGAATTCCGCCTCTGAAATTGCGGAACTCTTCGTTCGGCAATTCCTTGTTCCACGGACCACCGTATCTCTCGTTTCTTCTTCTTGTTTTTTCTTTTTTTTCTTTTTTCGTTTTCTTTCTCTCTTCCATCATCGTCGAGAAAGTTTCGGAGAAACGACTTGAATTCCAATGGTTTGTATTTTGGCCGAACGTAAATGTCAAACGGCGATCCCGCGTGTTCGAATGACTTTCGACTCGAAAGCTCCCTCGAACGAGAACGCGACTACGGTAGGCGACTCGCGTTGCGTGTTCGACTCATCGACGAGGAATCCCGAGCGGTGACGCGACACTGGACAGACGCGCACGGTGGTCTGACGAAACGACGTATTAATTGAACCATTCATTTTCGTCGGCGATATTAGGCGGTTAGCCGGGGAGACAGAGAAAGGAGAAAGGAGAGTATGGAACACGAGGCTCGCGAAAGAACCGAGCCTCGGCGAGCATTAACGATTCCAGCGGGGTTCCAGACTCGTTTCTTGCGTTCGAGGGGTCGAGGCGGGTGGCATCGAGATTGGCGACCGCGGACCAACAACGAGAAACAAAAAGGAGATAACGCGAACGACGACGTTAAAGAAGCGTGAGAATCGAGCGTGGCGGAGACCGCGAAAGGGAGACGCGAGCGCGCGCGTGAACGCGAGTCGGGCGAGAGAGAAGGACAAGCCTCCTCCAGCGAGGAAGGATCCAGGAGGAACGCGTGGAACGGAGAGAAAGAAAGAGAGAGAGAGAGAGAGAGAAAAAAAAGGTAAATAAACGGGGAGAAGAGAAGACTCGGCGAAGGAACGTGGCTGAAAGTGGAAAATAGCGCGGGCGAAAGGAAGGAAGAAAGGATGACGAAGAGGACGTGGTTGGATCTAGATGGCGGAGAACAAAGAGCGACGGAGGAGGAGGGCCAATTGGATAGTAGTGACTTCGCGAAGACGCGACGCGACGCGACGCGACGCGACGCGACGCGAGGAAGGAAGAGGAGAGGAGAAAAGCAAAGTCGGGTATAACGACGAAAAAATACAAAGAGCAAAGGAAGAAGTAAAGAGGAATGTAAAGAGAACAAAGGGAAGGCTAAAACCGGCGGTGAGGACGAGAAAGAACGGCAGCTTGGCCGTTGGATGGTGGGGAAAGGTGGGCCGCGAGTGGAAAAAGGTTGGGTGGGGGGGAAAGGGCGAGGAAGGTGGCGCGGGATAAGGCCCTGAATGCCCTATGCGGCGCGGCGTGGCGCGGCCAGTGCGCCAGGGGCGGTTGTTGGCGGGTGAGCGTGCTAAGAATACCAAGGAGGAGAGAAACGGCCGGGAAGAATGTAAAAGACAATGGAATGTGTCGCGTCGCGCATGCGTGGCTCCGTGGAATGCGGCCCCGTAACGGCACATCCGTTAGCCACGGTGTCTGCCACGAAACGCCGAGCCTTATTGCGCGCAATCGCTTCGCGCGCTCTCTCTCTCTCTCTCTCTCTCTCTCTCTGTCTCTCGCGCGCGCGCGCTCGGTCGCTCGCTTCCACCGCGAGCCGGAGAACGTCGGTCGAGGGCCTTTTTCGCCAAACCGCCTTCGCGTCGCCGCCATAACCGTCGCCACCATCCCGTATCCCACGTAACCTGCCTCCACACCGGAAGAAAAATCCGCTTTCGCCTATTTCCCCACGCCTTTCCACGCTTCTTGAATCACCGCCGCCGCTTCTGACGTAATTTGTTTTGCCGCCTTCTCCTCTCTCTGTCGAAACCGAATCGTACGTACGTACGTACATACGTACGTACGTGATTCCAAGCAACCTTCAGTTTACGTGTTTTCGTATCGACGAAACTGATTGTACGTATGTGCTTGCACGCGAGCTTTCACCGCGAGCTTGCTGCGCGAACGCAACACCGATGGGACGAACGACGGAATGCGAGCCCATTCCAGTTGATCGGTAGACGATCGCGTTGTCGTGACACGCCGAGCAACGCGAAGCCAACGCGAGAGATCAGGTGCTCTCGACCGAGAAGGAACGTTGCCGCTCCACTTTACTCCGGCTTGTCCGTGACAATTGCAGCTCGTTAAAAACTTAATCTCGCTTGCTTGTCTAAGCAATCGAGCAACCAGAGACGAGAGTGTATGCACGTTCGATGAGTCGCCTTGCAAAGAAACAGTTTCCAACAAACAGATCATAGACGATCTGCGAGCGACGAACATGCTTGCCCGTAAAGATGTTCTACGGCCAAACTCGGCACCGATCGTGAAGAATTCCAGAGGGACCAAGTTTCTACCATCGCGTGCTGACAATTATGTAAACTACACACTGGTTACATAAGAGAGTTCCGGTCGTTGAAGAATTCGAAGAGTCACAATTTTGAAATCAGGTTTCACGAGATTGCGTCGAAAACCTGCGTGAAAACCAACGTGTGTAGCACCTGTCTCTCCGAGGCAAGAGACTGTGACACGTAAACCGTTCCGTCGTTGAATGAAAAAAGAGAAACTCGCTAACCCATCGTCGGTCCGTTCGGGGAAACTGGAATTTACGAATCATGGCCACACGGGTACACGTGGCGAAATGCCACTGGTCGCTGTGCCTACCTACTACAGCGGATACAAATATTGGTCGGTTTTTTACAGCCGACGTAGACGTTCTAAACCGACTAGTTGGCAGGGATATTTCGACATTTAGTGTCGATTAATCGCCGATGGTAATTCCGCCGGCCATTATCGATCAATTAACGACCGTTTACGTGCACGTGATTTTCGCCAGAGTTATTCCAATGTCTCGAGCGCACAAGGACGTTGTCGATGGCGTTTCTCGCCCAGAGACCGAATCGGTATTACGGATGCCGGAAAAATACCGGTATTTTTAGGTTACTATTCGATTTCGGTTTGATGTAACCGAAATAGTGTGAATACCGGTATAACGATGTTAAGTCGGTAGATGTGTTTTGGTATAATACCGGTATGAATCCGATATAATACCGGTAAATAAAATAGTAATATATTAGAAAAGGAAAAGGAGACAATGATTAAATGTTTCCATAAAGCTGTATAGTAAATTTGACGACACTTTATTTATTTTTATTAGTTTTTTTATTAGTTTTTTATTTTATTTTATTTTATTTATATTAGCGGCTAGCAGATGTCGGAGAAAGTCGTTTTCTCAGACATGCAGTTAGGAGGATTTATAACTCATTTACAACTCACGTATCGCCTATGCTACTGAATTGTGAAGGCCAAGTTTATTTCTATTTCATAAAGACCAGACATCTGCACTCGAAGTTTTAATAATTCGGCCACAATAGCATTTCCGCGAAGCGTCGTAGGAAACTCTAGGTTTCCAAGGACCCACTCAGACCTACGTTTGGAAGACACATGGAGAGAAAACCCTGCTACACCGCCATAAATTAGGAAAATCACGAAATTGCAGTCCCACTCTCGGAAAAAGCACTTACGAACGCAANACCGAGTTTTCCTAACAGCAGGAAAAGCAGCGAGCTTGCAGATATTGAGAGATTTTCACGACGTAAACTCCGATCGTTCGTCTCCGAGTCTTAGTATTGTTACAAAATCTATCACCTCTTAAATACTATCCACAAGCAAACATCCCCAAAACTATTTGTTTTGTGCCAATATGGGAAGAAACGCAACGAATCCAGTTTACAAATACTTCAAGTATAACGCTTCGACTAATGCATTTGTATGTGCCATTAATAATTGTAAACATATCGTGAAAGGAAAGCACGGAACAAATTAGAAGTGGATTTGGACAATTCCCATCCAAATGAATTCACTAGAGTGCAGTTAGAGAAAGAATCACGTGAGAGGAAACCTGAAGAGGCTGACAATACTGGAAAGAAAAAGAGTAAATTGGAATGTTGATGGAATTGGAAACGCGAAAATAAAAATAAAACATTAAAAATAAGACATTTTCTGAATTTCCTCGATTAAAATCAAAAGAGAATATTTTTTACTTTTGGAGAAAAAGTAAAACATCCATGCCAGAGCTGTATAAAGTAGCTGCAGCAATTCCATCAACACAAGTAAGCGTCGAACGCCTTTTTTCGTCTTTAAAATATATTTTGTCGCCGCATCGTTACAATTTACATGACGATTGTATAAATAATATATTAATTGTTCGAGCAAATCAAGAATAAAATGTTTATTTTTCTCTCATACACTCGTTTTTAACCATTACCATATTTATACGTTGTTATCCTTTATTATTAATAATTATTTCTAATACTAATTCATCGTTGCATCTTCCACGCTACATTTCGACATAATTCAGTTTATTGTTTGATATTAAGAAAAGTATGTGCAATAAAATTTATATTACTATAAATTATAATGAATGTTTTGTTATATTATTAAAAAATTAATCCAAATTTTCTATTAAAAACAATCGAAATCCACAACAATATTTTGAATAGCATGATGTCCGAATATTAATAAGAGTTACTGTACGTAGAAAATGAAAAGTGGGTTTTCGTCAGTAAAGCGGTACCATACCGGTATATACCGGTATTTCCCAAATACCGGTATAATATCTAAACCTCAAAATATTTCAGTTTTCAGTCTCTCTTCTCGCCTGTCTTTGCCTTCCTCTATATTTTCCTCAAGTATTTCCTTTGCTTCGAGACTTTCATTGGTCGGAACTCGTATCTTTTAAACTACGAAATACGCAGTTTCCCTCTCGTAATTCGGATCGTTTGTTCGTTTATTTGCGAATAGATTTGCACCATCGATCGAAACCATAAAGAGCTGCACGATCGAAAGACGTTCCCCTTCCAGAATCGTACGACACTTGCAGAGTCCTTTGAGGTCCCATCAACGGGAGGGTCGACAACCTCGAACTGTCCTTCGTACCGCGAGCAAAGCGCGCCCAATCTAAACAGTCGCTCTCCTCCCCTACGACGTCGTCGACTCGTGTCGCTGGAAAAGAAGGACTCGGAGGTTTTCGCGAGGCGAGATGTCCCGAAAGCGGTGGATAGATAATGAAAGCGTGTCGCGACACGAGTCTTCGTGTTTGCCCGAGTCTCGTCGCGTCTCGTCGGGACAGCGCCTCTCGAGGTAACAGTTTCCTCGAGAAGTGCCGTAAACACGCTGAAATGTGACCCTCGACATGCAGCGAATGGTAATGGGCCGAACTAACGGTGGAATTCCTGGAAACGCGGCTCGCTACTTTCCGCGAGCCAGCCAGCCAGCCAGCCAGCTCGAACGAGCGTTTCTATAATACAAAACATGACCGTGAAAGGACGCAAGTTTTCCCGATCGATCATCGAAAATCCTTTTCCCTACGGCCTTCGTATTCCTTTTTCCGTTTTTCCACCCCCTGTCAAGTTCCTCGTAAACACGAGTTCGCTCGGTTATCCGCGATCCCTCGCTGACCGCCTTATCTGACCGTGGCCGCGCTCTGCTCTCTTTGCGCCGCTCGCAAATTAGAGTTTCGTTTCGTAAAGGGGGCGAACGTTAACGAGCCACCGGATTAAAGGGCTCGGCCGTTTACTTTCCGCCGCGATTCTCCGCCCGGTACCTCGACATCGAACGCTGCTGATTGCACCCTTTTCAATTTCGCGTGCCTCCTTTTTTCGCCGCTTCGAAACCGTCGCCGTCCGCCTAACGCGCCGAGATTCCGTAAATGCCATCTTCGTACGCGCCGCCATCGTTTCCCCATAGATGCCTAACCAAATAAATAGCCGTAGCTACATCGTAAAAATTTAAGGAACCTCTCGTTCGTTTCTTCTTTTCTTTCTTTTTTTTTTTTTAACGTACGCGTACTTTACTCGGCACAATTCGAGGTCCCGGGGCCGAAATCACGGGAATTCGGGAACAGAGGATCCACAGCGAGGATTCGTACCCTCTCCTGCGTAAATTGGTAAATTTTCCAATCTAGTTTTTCAATTTCGCGCACCAACAATCGCCATCGGATTGGGTTGTCGGTAGAGATATTTACGTCTCCGTCAGTTTCTTCGCAGTGTCTGAATCGCGGTAGTAATCCAACTCGTAGCGCTGAAACTTTGCGAACGTATCGGTAACTTTCGAACACAGTCCGAATCGCAACCAGGCGGAGGAGATTCGGAGTGTCTTTCGTTCTTGCAGTCACGATAGCACTTGGTTTTGCACTTGAAACTAATCTCTTTGCTGAGCGTATTTATCCTTCTTGCAAATCAGTTTCCCCTCTTTCACAGATCAAAATTCGCTCTTCTGCAAATCGCTTTTTATGAATTTTAAGCTAATAAAGATACGTAATGAAAATAAAATTCGATGTAAAGTTATCATTCCGAAATAAAAATTTCGTCTCTTTCACAGATCGAATTCGCTCTTCTGCAAATCGCTTTCTATGAATTTTAAGCTAATAAAAATAAAATTCGATGTAAAGTTATCATTCGGGAATAAAAATTTTGTTGCGCGTATGTAAGGATACTTGAACAGGAAATAACATAAAGTAACATAAGATACCTATGTAACATTAAAAGTAGAGTCATCAGTTCGTTTACCGCTGCTCTGGGTAGTTTTATATACTTTTATATAGTCTATATCAGGCGTACCCATAAACTACAGTTGTTTTTTGGTACTGTACAAAATTTTATATTATTTAAAAGTTAATACAGTTTTAATCTGCAGTATAATTTAACAATAAACACACTAAATATCAATACATTTAACTAAAAATTATAGGTTATGTTATGATAGGTTAAATTATTATTGTCACTAGATGGCAATATTTATTAAATTTGAAAAAAAAACGTTTTTGTAGTTCATATGTACTAGTTTTATAATTCGTACACTTCATAATTATGACAATCTGTGGTGACAATTGCGATAGAATGATTAACAAACATCCACTAGATGTTCATAATTTAAAAGCTCAGCAAAAATATTTCTTCAGAAATTCAAGAATTCAAGAATTTCTTCAAGAATTCAATTTCTGAAAAACTCTTTCAATGGAGTTCATCGTTGGAGAGTGTGGCAGTACAAAAAAATAACAAAATGTTCACTGTCTGACCAACAAGGTCACGCAGTTCCATTCACAAAAAAATTGCACAACGACACACTGTTACTATTACTTTACTTTTGAGTCACTCGCAAGGTGAAATTTGACTTGCAAAGGAAGGCGGACGCGATCTGCGAGAATGTTGAAGATCTATATTGTGAAAAGAATTTATTATTAGTTGCAAACGAGTTAATTTGAAATGCAAAACCCGTCGTTGGTCATCCTCGGCTGAAGAAATCGAAAGACTAAGCGAAAAAGAGAACTCGACTCTCGCCGCGAAAATTTGGGCAGCACACGTGCACGATGGTCAGTCCATTATCCGGATTAATTCGGGTTGGTTACACATCGAACGTCAAAAACGCGACGGTCTCGATATAAACGGCGGATTGTGGCTAGGCATGGGGAGAGAGTCAAGCGCCGATCGCGATTATCCCCGAGTCACCGTGCCGCTCACGGCTGCAACCGTCCGCAACTTGGTTTCGGCTCGTTCTCGGGCCGAGGCGGGAAGCAGAACAAAAGCGCCGACTTCGATTTATCTTTCGACTCGCTCCTCGTCTCGTTAACGACCAACTCTCGCCACCGCCATTAAATTCTAGCGCCGCGGAATCTCGTTCCACCTCGTACCGCGTTCGATCGAGATCGCCTAACTTTCGGCCCGGTTCCGGTCGAAATTGCGGCGCACCCGAAGCTTCGTTGGAATTATTCTTCGAGAATTTCGCTTCATCTTCAACACGATTTTCCCTTGTTTGTCGGTCGAACGATTCGTCAATCGATTTGGTCGAGAGCATAGTGACTGGAAGGATATTACGTGTCGAATATTTGATTTGCTTTTTACAGAGGTGTCTGATGTTGAGATTGATTCTACTTATTTGTTTATCGCGTGCGTCTTCTTCAAGATGTGTAAGAAAATCAAAATTTCGAAATTTTTATTAACAGGACGACGACCAAATAATCCACTGCAAAAAAAGTAGCAAAAAATGAATGGAACAATACATGGAAAATAACTAAAAGCACCCAAGTATCCAAGACTTTCACCAGCAAACACCAAACCTCACCAACAGGAAAGAAGGAATAATTATCTTACGCCTAAGAACCGGTCATACCAAGCTGACACATGAACACAAAATCAAAAATACTTCACCACCCAGCTGCACTCATTGCAATAACCATCCACTAACAATAACCCACATACTGCACGAATGCCACATCACAGAAATCCAAAGGCAGAAATACGGAATCAACGCAAACGTAAACCTGACTTCTCAAAATAACGTACAAAGAGTACTAAAATATCTCAAAAACATAAACTACTACACTCTTATCTAAATGGCACCGTCGTCGCTAATGACCTCGCTGTCGATGCGACATTAAAGAAAAAAATAGAAGAAGAAGAATTAACAGGATTACTAAAAAAAACTGATCTCGAATTTTTTCCAGTGACACTCGATCTAGATTAAAACATAAAATCCGCAAAGCCGTATATCCTCTTCTGCAAATATCGTCTCAGCATCGTTTCTTTGACATTTCTATTTTCATTTGTGTTTGCATTTGTTGTTTGTCTCGTGTTATTTTACTCTGTTGTCGCCGTTGCTTTCCAACAACTCTCGTTCACTTTGACTTTAACCGGATTCGAGTAAATTCGACACCGTGAAAGCGTAATGTTTCTGCAATCACCGAAGAGGAAAGAAGAGTAGGTAGCTCGCTGCATCTGGCAGCGAGACGTATCGATATCGCCGCTGCAAGATCTTTGATCCGGCGCTTTCGCAGCTCCTCTTGGAGCGAGAATCTGCCGGATATACGTCTCGATACATAATAAAACACTTATCAAACTTGTGTCTCGCAGCGAGGGAAGGATTTCGTCGAGGGCGAGCGGGTCGAGAGCGAGGATCGATCAAAGGACGAATCGAAAATCGGCTTAGGAGAGGGGGAACGTTCGAGGGGATGTGGAATTTTTTGGAACGGTTCGCGAGGAACCGTCGGTCGAGGAAGCTAAGTCGACTTTTCAGGGTCATTGAATTCTCCTCCACGGGACGAAGGTATTGTTCGAGAGCTTATGCTCGGGCGGTGGCCATTCGGCTCGCGTGCCAAGGCCGTCCGTAATTCACCGAGTAATGGCGATGTAATAAAAAAAAAAAAAAAAAAATGAAGGAGAAGAGAAAAGAAAAAAAGAGAGGGAATAGGGAAAAAATATTATACGCGTCTTCCGGACCACGGGAGCAGAACGGGAGCGCCCCGCTTCCGGGCAAAGAGCGTCGCAATTCGTCAAGAAGAAACTCAAGAGCGACAATGGCGCGTGATTTAAGGAAATCGCGGCTATCGGAACCCCTTCCACCGAATGGCGACCAAATCGTATACGTTTTAATGCCGTATAAGTGGAAGCTATCACAAGTTTTATTTATTTATTTATTTATTCATTTTTCACGGATAAAGAAAAATACCAGTTAGTACGAAAAGTGATACAATTATAAAAAAATTTTTTAAATGAAATGAGTTGTGAGACTAAGTGAAAAATTATAAGGAGATACTAAACAGTGAGCGTTTAAAAGATGAAATGAATGAATTAAAAATATTGTGCATTATTAGCGTTAATGAGTATACGATTATATGGATTATAGAAGATCACATAATATGTTCGATGGTGTTCAATGTGAAGCAATTCATAATGACGTAGTGATCTAGAAAGAACATTAAGTTCTATATATATATATATATATATATACACACACACACACACACACACACACACACACACACACAGGGTGTCCAAAAAGGTTGGGACCACAAACTTAGACTACGTGTTACTGAGGTCAAATAGATGAAAAAAGTTCATATAAACTTATGTGCGAAAATGCTTTATTGAAAAGGATACAATACACAAAATACGTCTTACAATTCGTTGTACAGAATCGTATACGTATTACAGATTATTATTATTATTATTATACGTATTATCCTAGGTCATCTTACCTAACGCTTCTCGATTTCTATTTATGGGGTCACGCCAAAAGAGTTGGTTTATAAAAATACGATAGAAACAGAAGATCAACTTTGGGAATTTATTCAAAATGGATTTACTATTATTTCCAATACAAATGGAATATTCGAGATTTACGAATATAAACAATTTGACAATCACTAATTCTACTTGCAGAAGGAGGAATTTTTAAACATTTCTTATAACTGTCGCAATAAATCATAAATCATAAATCTTTAAAAGCTTATATCTTTTCAATAAAGCATTTTCAGACATAAGTTTATACGAACTTTTTTCATCTATTTGACCTCAGTAACACGTAGACTAAGATTGGTGCCAACCTTCTTGGACACCCTGTGTATATATATATATAGTTTGTCTAGGAATTTCTACGAGCACCGCTCTGAAATTTAATCGAACGTTTTAACCCCCCCCCCCCCCCTTGCAGATCGATTTCAATTTATCTCGGGCGTCGCCGTCGAGGCGAATCGGACAGTACTCGCCTGGCGACGCGTTTTACCTTTTTCGTCGCATATTCGATGAGGATCCGCGCTCCACTTCGGTTCCGCGGCGGCACGGAAAGTTAAAATTTCACGAGCGTACGCGCCGCGTCCGGCGACGTTCGACTGCACACGAAAATTGAAGGCCGTGAGAGAGCGGCGCGCGCGAGAGGCCTCGGCTCGGATCGCGTTAAACGAGGTATGCAAAAGAAATTCGTGTGGGAGCTGTGTTGCCCGCGGGACAAAGGAAATCCAAGTTGGCTCGGCGAAGCGCGGGCGAACGGGCGCGGCGAACGGAAACGGAAGGAATGCGGGGAACGAAATAAAAGAGGGGCTCAGCCGTGCGGACAGGTGGCAGGAATCCAGGTAGGAAAGCGCGCGCCCGCTGGCTGCCTGCGCGGCCGACGCGGCTCGTAATAAAGTAAACGCAGACGTACTAATAAACGGAAGGAATTGGAGAATTCTTTGCCGAGCGTTGCCTCGTCGGCCAAAGTGCTAATGTCGATAAAAAGTTTATCCTCCGCGAGGCGGATTCCATCGCAACACCGCTCCGCGGAACGGTTCTGTCCCGGCGCGAACTTTGATCGATCCTTCGAGCCGAAGAACGAGCCGCGCCGCGCTGCCTCTTCCCCCGTCGACGAAGATTTTTCAAGCGTCGATTTTCCGGCTCGATTGGATTAACCGCGAGGCAACGAGACGTACAACGTTGCGGGGGCCGCAAGTTGGCGAAATAGACTCATTGGTGGCGTTCCGCCCTGCCGGTGGAGAAAAGTTGGCCGCGCTGGCGGCGAACGGAAACTCAAGAATGCGCCGAGCGAAATAAAAGGACTTGGGAGTCCAGAGGAGGATGCCGAGTATCGGGCGAGAGGGATGAAGCAGGAGCGGCAAGGACCAGAGGGAAGGAGAGAAAAGGAGGATGGCTATAGTCGCGGCGGCGGCGACAACGACAACGACAACGACGACGACCAACGACCAACGACCAACGACCAACGACCAACGACCAACGACCAACGACAACGGCGTCGAAGAAGGAGAAGAGGATACGGAAGAGCGGGAAGGAGAACGAACAGACAGACGGAGAGAGAAGGAAGCAACTAGAGAGAGGAGAAGGAGAGGATGGCCTAAGGTAGCGAGAGTGGAATACTGGAATGCGCTCCCAGAGGCCATTTCAGTTCGATGTCCTCCGTTCGTTCTCCTGTCTTGCCTACTCCGAGCATCCTCCGAGCCTCTGCCACCATCTCTCCTCACCTCTCCTCTCCTCTCCTCTCCTCTACTAACTCCTTCTCTTCCTCTTCTTTCCCATTGCTTTCGGTTCCACTAACCTCTCCGCTTTTCTCTTTCTTGCAAGACTCCTCTCTTTCCACGCGAGACTCTCGCCGTTCCTCCTCTGCCGCGGATGGAGCGCGCAGCATCTCTCGCGCCTAGAGCACGCCGATCTTTGACCATCGATCCTTCGGGCCAACCTATAACGTTCCTTTAATCGCCTCGTGTCCATTTGCCACTGCGTGCGTTTACAAAAGAAAATTGCTTTGCGAAAAAAAAAAAATAAAATAAAACGTGCTACGAAACTTCTCCCTCCGGGGATTCCGCCTCGATTGACTGTCCGATTCGTGATGGACAAGCAGACGAAAGAACGCGCTGTCATTACGATTACGAATGCGAAAAAATATATATATATATATATGTGTATATATATATCGACGATAAATATTTCACGAAGCGGTTCTATATATGTATGTATCCGCCGGTCGCTATCTCGGCGATCCGTCGTCGGGTCCTGCATTCTGCCGCGCTCTCTGCTGCTCGCGGATCCCCTCTTTCTCTCCTCGCTGGCTGACCTTTGCAGGTATTTCTCCGAGGAACGGCCGCGGCGCGTTCCTCGCGATCGGAAAGATCTCAAATACGCGAACGCGGCGAGCGTGTCGGAGCCGAGCATCTCGGCCGTTGCGAACTCTAAATATACACACACCGTGTAATATTAATGCGAAAATAACGTTACGGGCTTTTAACGCCGCGAATGCCGAGCACCGATAATTGAGAATAAAACGGGCCCGGAGCTGGACCCGTGGACGTCGCCGACGGTTACGAGCACCGGCCGGGAATTTGGTCGGGAAGTGTGTTTATAAGAGTCAATGCCAGGCGTCGAACGCTTCGTTTGCGTTTAATTGCCCGATGTTGACCCAATTGCACCGCGCAACGATATTATTTGGCACACACACACACACACACAGACGAAGGAGTCTCTAAAAGGCTCGATCGGAATGCCGCGGAGCGCGGCACCAGCTGGAAGATTCCATCGGCCGAGGATGCAGACGTTACGCATAGTTTCGGACGTTTAATTAGCTCTGGCTCGATCTTAAGTAACAGACGGATCGGGAGGCGGGTGAGGAGGAGGGGTGGCCATCGAAACCATCGGGCACTCGGTTTAATCTCGCTCGTGCTGTTAACCTTTGAAGATTGGCCCGATCGGGGCCAATTTCTCCAGAATGTTTTCTCAACACTTCGCGCTCCACTCGCGGATAATCCGATCGGAAGCGAGAAAAGAAAAACGCTGTACGCGAAAAACGGCGAGAGTTTGCGAACTAAGCGCGCGACATCCTTCCCCAACAGCCGGGTGGGTGGGTGGAAAGTCGGTCGGTTAATTTTCCACGAACTGTAACCCGAGCGCGATCGCATCTCCTTCTGCAAACACACACGCCTCCCGTTCTCGAACGCCGATAATTCCACCCCGTAACGAGCTTACACGCCGAATCTTCGCCGTCATCCATTAACTCAGGATGGGAGGGGAGGAGAGGGGGAGGAGGAGGAGGAGGGCAATAATACTGTCGCCGTGACGGCAATTACGCGCGCAATCGAGCTGCATAAGCATACTCGGCCATTCTCGCGCGTTCGATTGCTAATCTTAATCGCCCGATCGGGCGATCGACGCCCAATGGTATCGCCTGGTACGGAATTTCCCGGCTGATCCGCCGAACCGTCGCCGAACGATCGTCGTTCCCCGAAGCGGAGGATCCCGCCGCCGATGGAGGTTTATCGTCGCCGACACGTGTCAACGCGCGTACGCTTGCGACTCATCACGCGTGTGTATGTGTGTGTGTGTGTGTGTGTGTGTGTGTGTGTGTGTCGAGGGTCGGCGTTATCGCGCCACTCTCGTATTGTTATTAGCTGCTCGGATCGCACCACGCCGCGTGTATCTATCTCCACGTGTGCCCCTCGCGCTAGCTAACTGTCAGCAGCGCGAACCCGCGTCCTCGATAAACGGGGAGAGAGGCTGCGCGAAACCGTCTAGCCCGCTCGCCGATAGCCGACACCCGTCTCGGTAGACCGAGGAGCTCACGTCCAGGAACTCTGTTCTATCTCGGAACGTGGCGTGGCTGGAAATTGGCACTCCATGACAAAGGAAAGAAGCAAACAAACTCGCGTCTACGAGTCGAAGTGGATGTTTAAGTGAAATTGGCGCGAACGTTCGCGAACACGTTGTCGAGCTTGTATGAAAGTGCAAGCTTGATGTTTCTAGGTTGCTACGTGTATCGAGAATAATCAGCATTGCGACTGTTTTCAAGTCAGGAGATCCACAACTCGCAGGGCACAGTCCCTGTGCCTGTCATCGGAAATTTATATTTGCATGATGAAAAATAGTATTAATACATAAAATTATGTATAGTACAGTAGTACAGTAAAATTATGAATTATGTATAATAAGTAGAATATTCACGGTATAAATTATACACACAATGTACAACGTACGATATAAATTACAATAAATACATGCAATTTATACTTTGTAGTATAAAGGCACGATATGTTAACTGTGCACAATAAAGATACAATATATTAACATGTTATATATTGTATATTGTATATATAACTATACTATATAATATATTGTATTATATTGTATTGTTAAAATAATGTACAATAAATGCAATATTTCCAATATGAATTCCACGATATACACACAAATTATATACACAATATCCAATACAATGCAATATAAATATATATAACATAAATTATTTCATTTAAAATAAATATAAAACATGCTTTGTACAGTAAAGATTCTGTTAACATATTAATATATAGTATGATTCTATTATATTCTATTAATATATAATAATTTTGAATTTATTGAAAAGATTTAAACCATAGGCTTTACATTTTTAGCCCATAGGTTTAATATATATAGTTTTATTCTATTATATCGTATTATAAAATATATATACACGGTAAACGGCAATGAAGTAGTGAATATTGAAAACAGAAGTACCCCAAGGCCTTTTAACGAAAGTTTACATACAATAGCTTGTGAAATTGAAAATAGAGCTATTATTTATGAGATACTAGGATACATGAGATATTGTATTAATATATTGTATTATTCCATTATATCGTATTATAAAATATATATACACGGTAAACGACAATGAAGTACTGAATATTAAAAAACAGAATCAAGTGCCCTAAGACCTTTCAACGAAAGTTTACATACAATAGCTTATGAAATTGAAAATGGAGCTGTTATTTATGAGATATTAGGATACATGAGATAGTCGAGACTACACAACTTATTTCTACTCATATTACTCGAGTGTTTGCAATTTTTATTTCAACGATAAATAACGAAACAACAATGTAATTATTTCAAATCAGACGTCTTTGTATAAAAACACTGATAAATCTACATTTTCCAACAGCAAGGCTCGTCCGCCTTGAACTAACAACATTTCCAATTGCGGGAACTACTCTTTCAAAATTAGCAGTTGTTGCCAATATACATAAATATTTTTTCACGAGTTTTACCAGTCTTGGATACCTTCTCTCCGTGTTTTCCTTCCGGTCCGCCATCCTAGCGGACATAAATTATAATTTGTTTTACTATTACTCATAATTATGTTGGATAAAATTACATCGAATGTCTGGAGGTTTGACGAGTCGAGCAGTGACAACTGCAAACCTCAATTATTTAGTAAGAGATATCTGGGTAACTCTGTTCTGTCAAAAGTATTTCACGCCAGTTTACCCCGGGTAAAGGTATTAGCTCTAATTGAAAACACGCCACAGTGAAATCTCATTGCTGCGCGCCCATAAAACTTCAAAATGTACTTAAGGTTAAGAAGTTTCTGCGAGTGCTCTCGAGTACTTTCACGAGTACTATCCTCCGTGTTCCCTCTGGCAACTTTTTCTTGCGCCTACCGACCGGACGAAGAAAAAGGGGGAGGAAAAAAAAAAAAAAAGAGAATCAATTAACTACGAACGATCCTACGTGGCACGAACCGGCGTCGCGGCTATCTTTATGGAAGTCGACGTTTACGACTCGGTTTCGTGACGGTGCGGTTATTTTTAAGTCGTAGCCAAGCCTATGCGTGTCAAACGCTTAATCTTTCCCCTGATAATTAGCGTAGTAACGTTCCTGGCCGGCCGCTCGCATTCCCCCGATAAAGCGATGAAATTGACGCGACGAAAGATCTCGTCACGGTGGAGAAACAGTTGGAAACGGGCTCGTGGCGTAATTAAGGAACCCGACCGATTCGACACGCAAAAGCGATCGCGCTCCCTCTCGCGTTCTCGGTCAAATTAACGCGCGGACGGGCCGGAATTCCAGTTAAAGCCCCTCGTTCTCGTGATGAAATTATGCTGAATTGTGCCCATCTGGTCGTACGCGAGTGACAGACTTTGCAGGATAACAGTTTTTACAGTTGGACTAGATTTTTACGCGGATCGATCGTATTGACGGGAGACGCGAATTCCTCGACTGTTTGAAAAGGTAGTCGCGGCCCTTGCGAAACTCGAGGAACACAAGGTTGCACGAGAAGGAAGGAACGCGGGAAATTCGCGTTCGATAAAAGCGTGTATCGAGTAGACGACGTAAGGCTGTTTCACGTTGAAACTAGCTGACAAAATATGCATGAGGATTACGTAAGGAGACACGCTTCGCGTCGATTGATAAGCACTTTGTCTCCTCCGATACGGTCCGTGCTCCTCGATCGAGCACACGCAGCAATCCTCGACGTGAAAGATTCGACCTTAAGGTAATTCGATGAATCCTAAGAGTACCTCGAACGCAGCCGACTTTCTGCGTGTGTGAAGAATCTCTCTCTGAAAAATTAACCAACTCCGAAGGGGAAAGAAAAGGTTGCACAGCTGATGATGAGGGGGGAAAAAGCAGAGGAGAGACTGTGCAAAAGCAGAGTCACCGACATCGTGAAACAGCTGTGAGATCGTCGGTTACGAACGTGGTTCGTTCCGTCCGGCGTGACCTTGGCGAACTTCTCGCACGTGCGGTCACTTCCGCGTCACTACTCGAGGCAATTGGCATAAATTTTCATTTGAATGCCAATAACGCAAGCATTCTTTTCTCGATTGTCGCACGAACGCGTCGCGATCTACGTAAATCTCCGGTTCGAATGGTAATCGATGCGGCAATGAATCTCCACGCTTCCCCGGGCAGGTGCACGTGCCAAGTCCTCCGAACGTTTCTTCGCGCCATTCGAGCGTTTTCTGACGTTTATTGTCCGATAAAGTTTGCCAACGACGTACGTCGGGAAATTTCGAGTTGAATGTCGAGCCTCGAGTTGAACCTTGTTTCAGTGCAAACGCTAGTATACGCATGTTTTGCGCGTGGGCGTCACTTTGCTGGTGAATTCAGCAAGAAGAAAAGCTCGCTACAAACACGCGCCCGATATTCGATAAACTCGATAACCTCTGCTCGTTGCTATTGACTTAATAAAAATTTAATTAAAATTTTCGTTCGATCGTTTGTAAATCGCTGATTGACAGTTGCGAAGAAATTCAACGCAAAATTTGCCAACTTCGATCGGATCAAAATTTAATCTATGACAGAGCTACTTAGAAATTGATAGGTGATCGAAAGCAATTTCTCGAAAGTAAAAACAGGTGTAAATAATTTTACACGATGACAAAAATGATCGTACTTCAGAAACAAGAACATATGTTTGTATGATTTTCATTTTATTTTTTTTTTTTTTTTTTTTGTTTATTTTCAGTATGCTGAATCCATCGTGTGTGAAGTTATGCCCACATGTTCTGATACGGCCTGCACATTGATTATATATTCGCGAACCGGCCACAGCCGGTAACTTTGATCGCTAGATGTGATTCTTTAGCCAATGAATGCGAAAATTATTCGGATAGTGACTTCTTCTTTACCTTCTTAGTTCACCTGATGAACGATCGATCGGAGAGTCAGGTGTCGTCGCGAGTACTTTTCGCGTTTCACGCTCGGACGTTGGACGGGATTTTAATTTCGACAAACCTGGCGATCCGTCACAATCCCCAGAAACCAGAGGTACTGACCTTTTTAGCGCGGAAACACATTCGCGGAGTGCGCGAAACCGGTCGGACGCTTGAAATTCGTGGAATTTGCCGCGTTTCTAGGTGACCGGTAAAAAAAAAAAAAAAAAATCGAGGAAATAAAAACGGCGCGGCGATGTGCAAACACGTTTCATGCACACACGGTCGAATCGCGGCTGGCGCGAATTCTCGAAATACTAATTGTTCGTGGCAAGATTGGCTGTTTGTCGAGATATTAGCGAGGCACGTTGTAACGTTTAATGGCTTTCCTTTCCTCTCTTTTTTTTCTTTTTTTGTTTTCTAATCTGGAAGATTCCCATTGGTATCGTTGCACGATTGAAAAACGCGCGTGTCGAGCGTGTCGAAAGAAGACGTCGGGCGAAAATC
This sequence comes from Frieseomelitta varia, assembly GCF_011392965.1. Lineage (NCBI taxonomy): Eukaryota > Metazoa > Arthropoda > Insecta > Hymenoptera > Apidae > Frieseomelitta > Frieseomelitta varia. The sequence continues at coordinate 52,949 of NW_025110071.1, forward strand.
ACGCTGGCAATCGCCGGCCGGAATGCTCGCGATTTATTTACCGCGCTAGGCTCGCCGATCATTTACACGCGGGGGCAGGATTACGTATTTGACCAGTTGTTGCGCCGGTCGGTAACACTGGTCGGATCCGTTGAATTTACCCCGAGCCTCTCCAGCGTTCGCGATTTATTACTCTGGAGATCTTAGCGGGCGATTCTAGGGGACTCGCGTGGTTGAAATTTTATGGTCATTCGCCGGGTATTTATAGCTCGCGCGGCCAGAATTATAGTACGAAAGATTACGTTTAATATTAATAGCCGTTGAAGCGGATCGCCTGCGACGCACACCGTCGAATCGGCCCGGGGTTGTTTATCAATCCAACTGCGCGGCAGGAAATAGAAACCTTCGAAAGCGACCGATTCGCCAAACGAGAGTAAGGCTGGTAGCCATAGCCATTAGTTTCAGTGCCATGCAGCTGTTTAGATCGCGCTGTTTAGACTTCGCGATGTCGAACAGCGTCCACTTTTTCGTCGCGATGCACAATTTATAACGCGCCCGGCCTCAATTACAGCGTCATATTGAAGCTACCTCTCTTTTACTAATTACTTTCTTTTCAATTAAACCCAAACCACGTACATAAATAGGCAATCTTTATTCATTCATTATATATTTACAGATAGTAAGTAAATTATGTAGTATTAGAAGTATACCCATAAGTAATGTATCGTTTTTTGATATTGTACAAAATTTTATATTATTTTGTATTATTATTTATGTCAATTTTATATTATTTAAAAATTAACACAGTTTTAATCTATAATACAATTTAACAGTAAGCTAAAGACATTGAATAACAATATATTCAACTAGAATATAATGAGTTAAATTAACAGTTAATACAAAATTTTATGTTATTTTATATTATTATTTATAATAATTCTATATTATTCAAGAGTTAATAGTTTTAATCTATAATACAATTTAACAATAAGCTAAACACACTAAATGTCAATATAGTCAACTAGAATATAATGAGTTAAATTAATAATTAATTAATACAAAATTTTATATTATTTATGTTAATTTTATATTATTTAAGAGTTAACAGTTTCAATCTATAATACAATTTAACAGTAAGCTATCAATATATTTAACTAGAATATAACAGGTTAAACTATCGTCGCTGGCAATGTCTATTAAATTTGAAGAGAACATTACTTGGATACTCCTAATCCGACACGATCTTTTTTAAATAGCCCGTGACACTAAAAACAGCAAAGAAATCTGTTCGGTCGAGAACTGCGCTCCTCCCTTCAAAACTTCCCTCTGGCTCCGAAAATCCCGCCGAAGAGATTCTTTGTTGTAGTTTAATATTCACCGGCAGACCAGACCGGATACATATTAATTCGAGCGTCGTTCGAACGTCATCTGAAATGCATTCGGTCACCTTCGGAATTACCGGGAGAAGGCAAGTTTTCCGAGCGACCGAGGGAATAAAGTTGCAAACGATAGGGACGGAGGAGGACGCGGTGGCGCGGCTGATTTGTATGCGGTCGGACGATTAATCTCGCCGAGGATCGGCCATCGATCGGCGGCGATTCGGGTGGAAATGCTGTGACTGCCATGGTCGGGAGCTGCCATGTCGCCTCGATAACGCTGTTAATGACCGTACGAGCTATTAGGCCGGCTGGCCGCCGCGCCGCGACAAGGTCAATGAGCAATCAGCTGTTAGCAGGTAGCACCTGCGTGAGAACGCAGTTGCCAGGCTTCTTTAAATAGCCGAGCATCGGGCGGGCGGACAAATCGCTGGGACTCGGTGGTGGGCTCGGCTCGTTCGCTCGACGACCAAAGTCGATTCTGCCAGAATGGTTATAGATTTTGCCATTTGCGTTCCGCCGCGTGATTAATAGCGTTGCGAACGTGCGCGAGGCCGCCGGCGAGGCTTAATTTACGGCGGACTTATTCGAAGTCTGATGTATTCGCTCGGTCGGAATCTAGTCTGGCGGGAGGAGAGGCTTGTCCGAGTTTGCGGACACTCGACGGGGATCCTCCGTGTATTTCTCCGTCTCGAAGAGAAAGAAAAAGAACGGTCGTAACTGAACGAAGGATTCGGAACCCGGATCTTTGGATCTCGCTTGGCTATGGCTAATATTCCTGAAACGATCGTCTTCAAGGACATTTCTCTGCGAACGAACCGCTCGCTCCGTACGCGCGTCTTACGCGCAAAGTCGGTTTACTTGACGATCGTTATTTGTTCTAGGCATTCTTTTTCTATTCCCGGTAGCCAAGCTCCATCGTTCCGATTTATACAAGTGCGAGAGACACCGCGGTGAATAGTCGAACGGTTTCCATTTCGAACTGGTGGCTTGCCTGGCCAGCAGACCGTTCAAAATGGCCACCACCGTGAGGAGGATGTTGAATGGATCGGCGACGAACGGGCGCTGTAACAAAACATACATGTTTAGTAATAATAGAATTGGCAACGGTCACAGCCAATTACATAACGGAAGCGGAAGAAAGTGGAAAGGCAAGCGGGAAAGAATTTACGGTCGTTGGGCGGTCGTTGGACGGTCGTTGGACGGTCGCACAAAGGTGTCATTTCGACGGAATAAAAAGGTGGCCACCGATAAGGCAACTTGCCAATGACGAGCCGCGAGTTTAAGCAGCAGACACTCTGGATCCATCTCTCTCTTCCTCTCTCTCTCTCTTTTTCGTCTTCCCAGGCGCAGTAACGTAACCTACGTGGAAAAAGAAAGAGAGAAAGAAAAAAGGAGATAAAAGCCAAGGAGAAAGGAGTAGAAGAAGAAGAAGAAGAAGAAGAGACCGAGCCTCTTGGCAGAGCGGCTATCGGATACATCTCGTTTGGATTGGAGTGTCTTTTTGGATCCGCCTTGAACTAAACCGATCTCGACCGAGGACGTTTCGTGACTGGCAAAAAAA
>NW_025110071.1:55877-156875 GCF_011392965.1 Frieseomelitta varia
GCAAAAAAAAAAAAAAAAAAAAAAGAAGTAGATGAAAAATTCTTTCTGTTAAAGCAACGACGGATTGCTCGCTCTCGAACGCGAGTCCACCACCTCGAGAAGGGAATAACGAAGGTGCCTTTTCCTCCAACATCCCGCTGGCCGTTCCCACTTCGATTTCGGCTCGAATCGAGGAACTCGTTCGAAGGGAATTTTCGTACCTAATGTATACCTCCTTATTGAACGAGCAAACAAGCCGCGTCCTTTTGTTAATTCGATTTGCTCCGGGCTAATCAGGGACAGTCAAACGAGGCCAACCGGCAGTTGGTTTGCCCGTAGCAGACGCTCGCGCGAGCGTTTCGCGCCCAATTTAACCGAGTCGGTGTGCAACGGGTTGCAACGACGACTTCGATCACAACGATCGATTCACAACGATCTTGTCGGTCGTTAGAATAGAGAGAGAGAGAGAGAGAGAGAGAGAGAGAGAGAGAGAGAGAGAGGAAGGAAGCTAACCAGCGATCGGGAAACAAGCAACGACGTCGTAAGGAAGTAATCATCCCTCTCGGCTACTTCGCTGCTCTTAAATAGCGGATCGATGCTCGGGCGCACCCTTTCGAGAGGAAATGTCGGCCAACAACCGAAAACCCCCCGACCATATTCTGTCCTCTGTCGAGCATGTTCGATCGCCGAACAGGCTGACAGCAGTCATCGGGAACGACGGGTTGATTTATCGAACGGTGTCCACGTATTATCGCGTATTAGTCGAACGTTATCCGTTTTATTCATCTCTTCGTTCCAGTCGCTTGTTCCTCGACTTGTTCGCCACGCAAAACCACGAACAGTCATCCTCTTCCGGGAATAACGGAGAGTCGCTGCTGTTATTCCCAGCGATTACTCCCTACGAAAAAACAAAATCGAGACGTCGTTTCAATGTTTCGTTGAATACGGACGATTAATGAATATTTTGTTTCGACGAGACGGCCAACCAGTTAACGTCATTTAGGTTTTCATTCAGGTTTGTCGAGTAAGTGGACTCGATTCGAGGCGATGGTTGCTTAACCTCTTGCGCTGCAATGACGTGCCACGCACGTCGAGAATTTTTTTTGTCCCAAAATTGTAATACTTTCTCAGTTTTAAGTCTATTCAATTAAAACAAAATAGGCAAAGCAAATAATAAATTTACTTACTTCTCAACGATTTCTATCCAGTGATATCGTACCGACGAGTTCGAAAAGAAAGCAACGAATTATTGTTAACGAATTTGGTCACTCGTTATGGTCCGCAATCAGTTGCCAGCGCAAGTACATAGTTAACCTCTTGCGCTGCAATGACGTGCCACGCACGTCGAGAATTTTTTTTGTCCCAAAATTGTAATACTTTCTCAGTTTTAAGTCTATTCAATTAAAACAAAATAGGCAAAGCAAATAATAAATTTACTTACTTCTCAACGATTTCTATCCAGTGATATCGTACCGACGAGTTCGAAAAGAAAGCAACGAATTATTGTTAACGAATTTGGTCACTCGTTATGGTCCGCAATCAGTTGCCAGCGCAAGTACATAGTTAACCTCTTGCGCTGCAATGACGTGCCACGCACGTCGAGAATTTTTTTGTCCCAAAATTGTAATACTTTCTCAGTTTTAAGTCTATTCAATTAAAACAAAAAGGTAAAACAAACAATAAATTTATTTACTTCTCAACAATTTCTATCCAGCGACATCGACGAGTTCAAAAGAAGAAGAAAGCTACGAATTATTGTATACGGTTTGGTCACTCGTTATGGTCCGCAATCAGTTGCCAGCGCAAGTGGTTAATAGTTTGACGGTGAGCATATTTTTTTCTTACTGCCCGGGCTGCAGATTTTATTACTATCAGTGATATTTACAATTGCAATCGTTCGTAGGGTAATTAGTAATTACGCTATATGTAATTATTATTAACTATATTATTAACTATAACAATCATATCATTAACTATAATTATATTTATTATTATATTTATCGCGTGCTTCGTACATTCGATCGACTCAGGGAAACAAATCTTCTTCAACCCTTCACCCCTGGTGTTATCGAGCGGAAGGGTTTGTTTAGGTTGAGCGCTTATAGAACGACGAACACGTCGCCTCGAGTCGCCGAGAAGAAGACGTTCGCGAAGGCTCGCGGGGTCAATGGACAGAATGATTCATTCGTCTGTTTCAGAGCCTGTGAGACCGTGTCTGGTCGTGGAACGACCGTTCGAAACGGCGTCGATTGTCCGAAGTGGACGGTCGTCGCGCGCTGCGACCAAAGAACAGTAACACGAGCCCACTATGCATCCTCGCATTCCTCTCTCACGCTGCGCCGGCCCACACACAACTATCAAACATTAGAGGGAACCCCCGACGGCCACCCGAGATCGTATAAGGCCTGTCTCGCCTTCGCCTGCCCGGTTCTTCTCTTCTTCTTCATCGCCGGTCTCCTCTCTGGAACACCAGTGGCTTCCACGCTCTTCGCGCGCGATGGCTCCTACACGTGCACGACGCCTCGCGATACGATAGGTAGATAGAAGTTGCCCTCCGAAGGGACACTAGTCTCTCCTCTCCTCATCCGCGATCCAACGACTCGAGGAAAGTGCCAACTCGGTTGCTGGAGCGCTGGAACTCTCGCGGTGAATGACTCGAAGCCGAAAGAACAATTTTTCGAATTTGGAAGAACGTTTCTCGTTGAGACGACGCGGTCGTCAAATTCTCCAGCAAAGTGTCCAGGAGTCGTCGAAAAATTTTCTGTGGTTTCCGCGAATTTAACGATGGTCCGTTAAAATGGTCTATTTCGTACATTTCAACCATTGATGCCACGATTTCACTGTGTCATTGATTACAAATATCAGTGCCTCTTCCTAACGATTTGATCGACTCTCTCGACCGACGACCTTTATCTACAATTCAGAAAGCTGGCGAGCTTTGCGATCGATATCGAAGAAGGGGAAAAGGGGGGACAGACAATCGGGAACGATTAGGTGAGCAGAGGCGGGAGGATTTCTCGTGATTTCTCGTGATTTCTGCTCGATCGATGAAAGCATCGAGCAACGTCAGCTGGCTGCAGGGGCAGCTGTCGGTCGGCCCGTAGCCCGATTCATCAGTTAAATAACGCTGCGGCACGGTCAACGGCCGCGCGCAACCCGCCCGTTGCAGTCAACTGACTAACTGGCGAACCAGGTCGACCAGTTTTCGTAATATCTCTCTCCTCTTGCTCTCTGTTATCGCGCCGCGCTCTGCTCGGTCCCGCGAAAAGAGAGCCCGCCGATCGCGCTATCGTAGACCGTAACTTTCGACACGTTCGACTAGCAGACACTCGGAGACACACTCTTCGGAGCGGCCGTGGAAAGTGGGCGGCTTATTGTCGCGTTCGAGCGCAGACTGGATCGTAAGTCACGCGGGACTGTGCAGCGCGAAGAAACAAAGAGGACGAAGAGGAGTAAGCGACGGTGGCCGGGACAGTCCAGCAGGCAGGCAGGCAGGCAGGCAGGCAGGCAGAGAGGCAGAGCAGGGGGTGGAAGGAGGCGGCTGAATGAGCCGAGCGCGAACGCCTCCGCTGATTTTCTGATCGGATTCCGATGGAGAGGAAGAGGAAGAGGAGGTCTTTGACTCCGGTGGCACGGCAGACTGAGTCTGGAGGCTGGTTGATCTAAATACCGAGTAGATACGATCACGATCCAAGATCCTACGCACTGCCTGTCCCTCTATCCGGTTCGCCGTACGCGTGAATGTGTCTGACCTCTCTCTCTCTCTCTCTCTCTTTCTCTCTTGTTTTTGAATCAATTTCTTCCCCTTTCTCGACGCGACAGCCGAGAGGCGATCGACGCGGATAAACCGAGACGAACGATAGACTGAATCGCGTTGATACACGACGCATCCAGCGTCGCCCCGAAGCGTTGAAACCCAATCGGCGAGTGCCTCGGGAAAGTCGGCCGTTCCGGACGTCGTCGATCGCATCCTTTCTACGTCCTCTTAAGCGGTTCCGCTCTCGAGAGTGGAATTGGTCGGCCGCGCTTTTGTTCCTCGCGACGATTCTTACGATCGCCCGAACTCTCGATCGCTACTTGCGACTACATTTAAGAGATTATCATCGTCTCACCGCTGTGCAATAGAAAGTTAAGAAAAAGACCATATTTGATCGTGGGAAAATAATTAAACACAGTTTATCAGGACATTTCAAAGAAGGTCTAACTTTACGCGTCTGTTTCAACTAAAATTATTGTTACTTTTCGTTAATTTTTTTCATTTTCGAGATTGGTGGACACTTAGGAATAAAAAAAAAAAATATCAAAATGAGAAAGGTGACTTTTTCGGCAATTGTCGCCTAGATTCCCAATCCGCGATCTCGAGGAGCCCATAAGAATTTATTAACCGGGGCAAGCGGAAGGAAACGCGAGGAATACCTTACGCGTAGCTCTCTCTTCTTATCCGTTAGGCTCGCTGTCGCGTTTCCACGAGAGAAGTCGTAGTATCTGCGGTCTCGGAGATAGCTGCAAGCCGCAGCTGTAAATTTTCATTTTGCGTACGCCGCGAGAGAGACCGTTGACAGAATCGAAGACGCAACAGTCGGACAACAAACGTGTCCGCTTAACATCGTCGTTTACGTCTTTTGCGCGTGGCAACTACCGAGCCTTTGCGACTTTAGTTGAGTTGAGTCTTGATAAAGCCTCCCTCGGTCATCGACTATCGTTCGCTTCGTCGTCGTCCTCGTCGTCGTCGATCATCACACACTGTCCTAGCGGGAGGAACCTTTCGTCTGGCTGTTTACGTTGCGTTAGCGAAAGAGATTCCTCCTTTCGATGAGAGACACAGAAATAGAGAGAGAGAGAGAGAGAGAGATCGAGTTCCGACATCCGGCAAGCTAAGGGGGAGGATCGACAGAGGGATGGCTGTTTTCGAGTTGAATCGGCAAGATCGCGCGAGAGAACGAATGCCGCCGGTGAAAAGAAGGCCCCCGAAGAGACAGGCTTGACACGATCTCTCGGCCTACGTGCCATTCGAGAACTTCCTGCTTTTATTCCACCCGTGAAGATTACGTTTTCGTGTAGCGTCTTGTTCCTGGATAAGATACGTCGGGGGCCGGAGTGCTCGCGGATAAATCGTTCGCTGGATTTCTTCCGTTCCTGATGGAATGTTCTCAAACAGCTGCGAGAAAAGTTTAGTCACGGGTGAGGATCGATCCGTTTGACGGGATATTGTTGCCGGAAGAAATTGCTGGCAACGTTCTTTCCTCTTATTGCACCGATATCCTCGCTCTCGTTCTCTCGCAAATCGGTAGCTTTGGACTCTCTTGCAGATGACATTCACCGCCCAAGTGTGCGAATTAAATTTTTGCTGATGAAAAATAATTAGACTCTGCTTCTTTCAGCATTTTCGGTTATATTTATTTATTCTACATTAACAGATAAACTCTTTCTTTATATTGCAAGTAACGCGTAATCGCGGTCGCACACTTTTCTTCTACTGCACTACGCTCTTTCGTCTTGTACTCTTTCTTTTGTTTCTTACTAGTGTTATTGAAACCAGTCGGCAACACTGAATACTAATGTGTAGTAATTATGATGTTAAATATGTGATGTGATATTACACAATACTACAAATAAATAATAACTCCGTAATTAATTTCAGTGGTTTATATAAAAATATTATCGATGTAACAAAATATATAATTACTAATGATAAAATGTCAAATAACGAAGATTAAATAATGAAAGTTAAGTAACGAATGAATAGTTAACATGATGATTGCAGTATATATAAGTTTCTGTAAATATTTCCATGGTGACAATAAAATTACTAACAATTTTTAAATATTCTATTGTTTATACACATCTCGACGGAACGATTCAACGAACACAGATGTCGCCGATCCAAATTCCTCGAAATAGAGGTCGCTACAAATGTACATTTTCACAAAGTTCGTCTTCCAAATTCACCGTCACGAGTAAAAATTTTGTACGCTTTGCACGCTTAGGTGGTAAATCTTTCTCGAAAGGCGAGTTTAAAAGTAACATTCATCGATGAATCGGAATTTGAGTATCATCTTCAGAGGATAAAGTTTAACCACTTGCGCTGGCAACCGATTGCGGACCATAACGAGTGACCAACACCGTATGCAACAATTCGTCGCTTTCTTTTTGAACTCGTCGGCATGATGTCACTGGATAAAAATTGTTGAAAAGTAATAAATTTATTATTCGTTGTGCCAATGTTGTTTCACCTAAATATACTTAAAACTGAGAAAACATTACAATTTTTGGAAACAATAGTGCGTGATCGCACGTCATTCATCAGCGTAAGAGGTTAATACACCTGCACATGTGACCGTGCCAGCAGTTAGGGGACGAAATGTTTTCCTAATTGCTGCGATAAACATTCAGGGAACAATGTGGCACGGAGTAATTGCACGCTCGATTATTTCAAACATTTTTTTGCGACTTTCTTCGAAGATTACTGCAGAAGTAATGAAACGATACGGTTGATTTTTTGTAACGACGCAAGCCTCCATCAAACTCAGGAAGTGCGTGATCTCGTTGATCAGTCGAGGCACCGTACTCTTTAATACTTCTACCAACGTACCCCATTGAAGAAGTTTTTTTCAAAAATTAAATTCTGTGCAAGAGATATTTTATTGAAGAGGCTGATCCTTCAAACCACGAACGTTTAACGGATGTTATTAATCATTCGGTTGCAACTATCGCTCTTACAGATTGTTATAATTATTTCATGAATATGTATGTAAAATTACCCCCATAAAACTGCACAGTCAGTTACAGATGAATCTACAACGCGTATATTTTATACGTTGGACAAATATTTTATGCTAATTTCATGTTCAAGTATCGTTACGTACAATTACGTGCAATAAAATTTTTATTTCGAAATAATAATTTCACGGAGCGGGTTTCACCTCTGAGAAGAAACAAATTTGTGGAAAAAAAACTTGAGTTTGAATTTACAACGGGAAAAGGTTAATTTCGAGTGTAGATCAATGTATTAATTTTTATATATAGTTGATAACTAGCTTCTGTCCATCGAATTCGGCAGTTCGATCGTTTCAATTGTAATCTGTGTGTTGCAAGAAGGCGCAGACGTTTAGCAAAAAACACTCGTTGCCGTTTGTAAACGTGTCATCCGGAAACGAGAACGAGCCGTGAACGATCGCGATGACATCCGCGGAAGAGAACGGAAGGTTCCCTCGGTGATCGAGCACGAAATTGGCCCGCGATTTGTGCGAAACTCGATCGCGGACGGTTCGCACGATCCACGAAACTGGATCGGATGTGTATCGAGGCGCGAGGAAACAACGGCCGAACCGTTACTGGCCGAACTCATTCGCGATTACACGCGAGAGGAGACAGTGAAGGTCTTGATGGATCGATACGGATCGTAAATTTCGATTGATTGCTGATGGTAATTAGACTGTTGCGGCTACTCGCCAGGGAAAGTGAACGAACTGCGAATCGGACGATCGACTTGCGCGAAATCGAGTCTGTGGTTGTCGCTCGCAAGACGTGGCTCTTTTTTTGTCGATCGGCAACATCGGCAATCGCGGCGTTTCGCGGTTTTCTCAACCGATCGAAAAAGAGACTCTGCAATTTTTTTTCATTGAAGGTTAGTGAGTGTGAAAACTGCAGAAAATTCATTTTCCATCTGCGGAAAATAAATGATTTTACCGATAATTTCTATTTCTATAGTATCTATAGAATAATAATTAAAAATAAGATTAAAAATAATATACATAATATAATATAATGTAATATACATATAATATATATAATAATATAATATAATATACATAATACAAATAATATAGAATAATAATTAAAAATAATATACATATAACATATATAATAATATAACATAATGTACATATAATATATATAATAATATAATATAATATACATAATATAAATAATATAAAATAATAATTAAAAATAAGATTAAAAATAATATACATAATATAATATACATATGACATATATAATAATATAAATAATGATATAATAATATAATAATTAAAAATAAGATTAAAAATAAATATAATTAGATTAAAGATAATTGTGGATATAGAAAAACTAATAATATAGAAAGAATAATATTTAAAAATAAGATTAAAAATAAATATAATTAGATGAAAAATAATTGTAGATATAGAATAATAATTAAAAATAAAACTAAAAATAAATATAATAACATAGGATTTCTATAACGTCTTTCCAAACTTTGTAGTCGTACAAAGTTAACGATACGAAATTTTCCAAGCTTCAACTTTGGATGGATCCCCACGTTCACGAGAATAAGCGAACTAATCCACAGACGGGGAAGATCAATAAATTTTTGTGAAAGTCAGCCCCTTTTAATTACGACGAGCAGGGTAAACACAGGGCCTGACTCACTGCACTCGGTCTCGGTTCCCAAAAACCGACGAGGATGAATCAATTACGCCATCAACTTCCGTCGACTTAATTCGCTCGGATTGGATCCGAGAGGAAATCCCCTCGGAAGCGATCGTTTCTCGAAGTCACGCCGTCACTGCCCCTTGCTTAATAACCAATGACGCGTAAGTTGTTGGCAGCGTGATGATTCACAGGCTCATCCCTCCGACACGCGTTCCAACTAGTAAATGAAGGGATTTACCAGCGATCCTGTTAGTGTTGACTCGATCCACGAAGGGAAGATTCGAGGAACTTTCAAGATCTTGAGATTTGCAAAAGCAAATCTTTCGGCGAGATCGAGCAAGTCGGTCGATCAGGAAAAAGATGCAAAAATGCACGCCGCTATCCACTTCCGGTTAAATGGACGCGTTAACCTTTTTGGACTAACGACTTATTTGAAAAAATGTTTGCACAACAGATTTAATTTGTGTGATGCATGGAGCGGTAGATTTTATGTAAGAATTCAGAATAAAAACAAAGAGCAAATTGCTAATAATTTTGAATGAATTAAACTCGTCATCCAGCTCTTACTTTTTGCTAAGCAAAACAGGCGGTAAAAGGAACCAGAGTGAGAGCACAGAAAGAGAAACAGTTGACGACGAGATGGAAAGGTAGCAGAGCAATTCTAATCCATAATTCTGAATCGTCGGAATCGTTAGCATCGCGACAGCCCACTATTTTTCGTTAGCTGTCTAGTCACCATAGCGGTGATAGAAGATTTGAAAGTCACCTGATAATGCAGCAACAACTTCGATTCCTCCACAAGCCTGTCCGCGCCAAATAAAGCTCGTGATAGAACAACCTTGTGAACGTGGTTGCGAGAGAATCCTTTAGGGATGTGGGAGCTAGTTTTTTTTTTTTTTTTTTTCTTTTAAGACGCAAAAACGCGGCGAGGACGCATCGGGCAATGAAAGAATCCATGAATAGGGTTCCTCGGAGAGGAAAAGAGGGGAAACACGAGACGAGATAGTTTTCTCTGTGAATCGAGAAGGAGGTTGCAAGCTGGTTCCCTCCCGATACGCTGACGCGTCAATCCGCGTCTAGCGCATCCACGCTGCCGCGTGTAGGCGAATTTCGTGGGATCGCGGGCGGCTGCGCGTGGGAGGGCGTAAACACGCATTGTATCCTCGTCCGATGAAACATGAAATAACCCGAACTCCCCTCCCGGATATGATGGGTGTATCGTGATTCTTCGTCCTTCTCTCCTTCTTTGCCGGGAACTAAACTGCAGCAGCAGCAGCCGGGAGACGCTTTCAACGGAAGATGGCAATCTCTTCTCGGTGTTCCCATGGTATCCCATAGAATTTCCCAGACGAAACGGAGGACGAGGCAATTTATGTGTCGGGCGCAGGCACATCGGCAAGAGCGCGCACGAAGGGGCTGTCGTATCTATCGGCGACGCGATGGATTGATAATCCCGATCTTATTTCTATCCGCGGGATTCATACTTGTCTTTTCGAGCCACGGGATCGATTACGCGCGAGTTTCGGACAAACGTAACGTCTCTCTCTCTCCCTCCCCTAACTCGTAGAATTCCCGAAAGGCACGCGTTACGAAATTTAGGCAGGTGCATCGTCGGTGCAACGAGGCGAGGGAGGACAACAGAAGGAAGACGAGACGAGCTGACCGAGCGGAGTGCTTCTACCCAGACTTCACCTGGGCTAGGCTGGCGATACAGATGCACAGGCGTCGCGCGCACGAAACAAGAAAAACAGCGGCCACCACAGAGGAACGGAGAGAGGACGCGATCGCGAACGCTCGCCAACGAACAAAGACGGAGGGAAACGTGGATCCAGGATGCTAAAGAAGGCTAGCTCGAGCTAGCGACCTTCTAAGGCCGCGAGCAGCGAACGCGCTCGCCACTCTCTTCGGCTTCTCTTTCTCTCTCTCTCTCTCTCCCCCCCGTTCCCGTGGCCGTTTCCATCTTGAGCTTCTCTCTTCTCCCTTCTCACCATCCTGTTGCCTTTCTGCTCCACTCTCCCGGTACTCTCCTCCGTGCGTCGCCTACTCTCCTCGGCCAGACGTTTCTTACCTCGTTGACGATGAAAGGCATCGAGCGCATTGGCCGCGAACCATGGAAACACACCGCGGAAAGCTTCGTTCCGCGGATCCTCTCTCTCTCTCTCTCTCTCTCTCTCTCTGTTGGATCTGCTCCGACAGCCAATTGCCATCGGTTTTCTCTTCCTCTGGGCTCCCCTCTCGAGTTTGGCCATGTCGCTACGTAGCTTCTTTTTTCGTCGCGAATCCGAGACACCGAAGGATCCCCGGGAACGCGAATCTCGAATGAGACGGAAGGAAGCTGAACCGGAGGAGAACGACGGAGACCGGCATGCAAATCAAAACTCGCGGTTGCGGTTTTTCCAGGGTAGAGACTTTGTACGTATCGCGTGTATATCCGACGCGCGAGTACGAGGGGAAAGGAATCGAGTTCGAGGAGGATTTGGCGGATCGAGATTGAAACGGTGAGACGAGAGAGATGGAAAAAGAAAACAAGAAAAGTACCGTTTCCCTCCACGGAGCGGAATGAAAAACGTGTCTCCTCGATGAACGTGAGCGGTGAGGAGAAAAGAAACGAAATCGCGTGGCCGGATCCGAGAAACGATCGGATCGAGATCACCGGGCACGACGTGGGGAAACGAGGCCAGCACGCAACAACGTCAACAACAGCAACAACAACAACAACAACAATCGGCGCGAATCGGCACACGCGAGAGCGGAAAAGTCGGAAAGTAAAAGTGAGCGAGCGCAAAACAAAGTGCGCGCGTAATTGGAATTAACGCGGTGTTATCGGCAAAGATTAGCGGCGGCGGCGGCGGCAGCTCGCCGCCAAGCATTCCAGGAACGATCGTTTAATAATATTCCGTTATACGGTGGACGTACAAGGTGAACCAGTGTGAAAGGTGATTGCAACGCGGATGCATTTTTACCCGCCTTCCGCCGCTTTCAAGAAACGCTGTCCACGTTTGTTGAGATAACGTGAGCGAAATTCCCGATTCGCCACGCGATCCCTTTTCTTCCTCCGCGCGCGCGCGCGCGTGTGTGTGTATGTGTTGCAATATGTATATCGTTGCGTTCGATAGATGAAATCGCTGTAAACGATACCGGATCCTCTTCTTTACGTCCCGCGAATTTTATAACCCCTCCCTCGTCCTCCGACAAACTTTCTTTCGTCCATCATCTACCAGCAGATTTATTACGAATCATCGCTTTAAATAAAAATGACGTGGCATATTGGAAATAATCATTCGAATAGTATTTAACACGTATCTTCCTAAATATAAACGTGTGATGTCGTTTAAGTTTAACCTCTTCGGGGACGATTTTTTAATTTCAGCTCGTAACAAAGAAATTTTCATTTCATTTCGTTTTATTCTTGGGAAATGAAGAGAATGGACACGTAGAAAAAAATTATGTTCACATTTCAGAATATGAAAAATAATAACGGTTTCGCGAATGGAAGTGGCTGTTTTTTCTATAGTAAATTTATTGTCCACGTGCGGTGATTAAGGGCAATTAGAACAAGTATAATTGGACTCTGGAAAAGTAATATACTCCGCCGTTTTTTAAAGTTTCGTGAGAAGCAATAGGAAGTTTGTGTGAATTATTTCGAATTATGTGAATTATTGAAGTTTGTATTTAGGACTCGTTTAGGACTGTCTTCGGAGATTTCTTCTTCTGAAATTCTTTTGTCCTCGCGTCGTTGTTATAGCTTTCACTTTAGCCGTCTGTTCAGATATTAGATTATAAAAGAGGAAGAGCTACATTTGTACACGCTGTCCCTTCAAAAGAGACAGACAAAGTCTGTTTAATTTTGAATTTAATTAAGTTTCATTCGAAATTCACGTGACCAGTAAACGTCGAACGTTCATTGATAATGCTCTGCTCCTTTGAATTTCACACGCACGGGACACAATTTCACACCACGTGCCACCGAGTTTCCACGTGCATTCTCAGAATGGCTCCTCACACGCAACTGACACTCAACATCCGATCTTCCTCGTTCGTTTCTCGAGCACTCGTCATCCACACCTCACATCCGTGAGGTCACTCTGCCACACAATTTAACCCGCGCTCAAAGATATGGATTGTTGAATTAATCTTCGAAAAATCGGTAATTGTTTCACAAAGTTTTCAGTGATTTTTCGTTATGCAGATACGTTTCGCGTATACAGGATGTAGTTAAGCGTTGTCACCAGTTTTTAGGCATTTCCGATAGTGCAATTAAAAACTGTTTCGAACAAAATTTTTTTAATATTTAGTGTGTTACATGTCCTCATATTCCTAAATCTCAAAAAAATGCTTTTTGCGTAAAAAAGTCAAGGTCACCTTGATATCATAGGATTGTTGCTGACGTCGAGACGAATTCAATACAGTGTATTACACTGTGACTCGAAAATTTTGTACGAACGTAATTTTAATGAAGAATTGTTATTATGGGAATACATGAATATGGGAAGCGACGAAAGTAAACAGAAACGGCGTAATTATAGCGACAACGAAAGTCTAATACACAGAGCGGAGCTGTGTATCATAGTTCAAAGTCACAGTATGATACACTGTTAAATTCGTCTCGATATCAGCAACAATCCTACGAAATCAAAAACACATAGTGCCATTTAAAAAAGTCAAGGTGACTTGATTTTTTTTTACGTGAAATGCATTTTTTGAAATTTAAGAATATGAGAACATAGCCCACCAAATACTAAAACAATTTTTGAAACATTTTTCAATTGCACTACCGAGAATGCCTAAAAACTGGTAACAAAATGCGTACACCCTGTATAGAACGATACAAAACGATATAAAATTTGAGAAGACTCACAGCTTTGTCGTCAATCTGGAACGCTAAAGAAACTTTTATCATTTCTCTTTCCATTACTCTTTTTTTTAGGGATTTCTAGTATCTGACTCACATTAACTTAAACAAATGAATTCGTACAGAAGTGAAAAGAACTTTATATCAACTAGCACTCCATAAATGTAAAATATCTTTTTCTTTTACGCCTGATATCTTTATATTTATCGGGTTATTTTATGGTTATTCCAAACATACTGGTTTCACTTTAGTGAGAAAGCCGAAGTCGTCTAATGGCAGGAACAAAACTATCAGGCTACACGAGACTTTAGTATATTCATATCTAATGCTAGATTGTCCCATGAGTAATGTCGCAACGGGAGGTCTTTTGTTTCCCCGCAACAGAGCATTGCTTCCAACCTATCAGATGTAATTGTATTTTAATCACTTTAGACACTTTGAAAGGTTTAGGTCAGGTCAAGTCCCTTAAGAAACTGGCTTTGCTCTACCTCCGAAAAGTTGAAGAAAATTGCTTCAGTGAAAGAGACACGATTCTCAGAATATTATAATAATCGTCCAGTACCAGTCGATTTAAGCTTCGCTTCGATTTAAACTCTCCCGCGCTACTATCCTCTCCAGTGACCATCGACTTGGAGACTTTACTATTCCTACTAAATTTCGGCGAAATTCGCAGATATCGAAAATGGCGATACACGTGACGGGGCGCGTATAACAAGATCTATCACGGTGACGCAGGCGATCTTATCGCTGCCGTATGTCGGTCGATATATCAGCCGCCGTATTCAGTCCTTTCATCAATATCCGACGCACAGATAACCTGGCGGTCGTTAAAGTTTCAATCAACTTTCCTCTCTAGCGAAGGTTGTCGGCCTGGCCGTGAAATTCGCTAAATAGTGCTAGCCTTGATCCATTGCCGTGATCCATCGGTGCTATCGATCGGTAAGTGCCGCACGCCGGCCAAATAAGCTATGCACACGTCGACTCGCGCAAAGATGCTACATTCTACGACTACACACGATGATCCGACCCGAATAGTCACACTCTTTACGCTTTTCACTGTAAAACCGAGGGAAAGTACAGCGTGGTGTTTGATAAGAACGTGGACGCTATTTCTCTGAAAAATGTAAATTCTTTTTGTAAAAAGTTTTGCCCAGATCGAAAGTAGATCTAAAAATATTACTACACACTCGATTTTAATGTCTCCAATCACCATTACTAACGATTATTGCTCTCCACCAACTTTTCAGTATACTCCATACTTTTCTAATTCGATGACTGTAGGTCGTTTCCGTTGTCAACTAAGTTGCTGGCTAAGTGTAAAAGACGATCGAAATAAAAGAAACTGGTGAAAATTTACAATATAATGAAAAGCACAAGCTTCTATTTATATATTTTACTAAAACCGTTTTTATTGAATTTGCGAAATTGGCCGCACTGTTATGGGACAGGTTAGGTTCACTTTACCGATGGCTGTCGTGAGAGAAGTTAGTTTTACTTTACTGGATCGTTACGACAGTAATTCTGCTCAGTACAATTGACACGCTATTAATTAAGCACGCGATAGTATTATATTTTAAGTGTGCTTTCGATCTGTGCAAAATTTCTTACAAAAGGAATATTTTCTTCAGAGAAATGGCACATTTGACAACCAACTGACAGACGAATTCCGCTTTCGATAATTTCATTATCGTTGCGATCGCTGTTCCCCTTGATTATCGCTAGAGTAATCGCCAGAATCGGATTATCAGCTAAAACGTATCCATCAGATGAAACTTCCTCTCGTTGCATAGGATATCGTTGCTTCGCCGAATTCTCACTCGGTAATACTCTAGGCTGGGGCAGACGCAGTATGTTGACAAATTCCGAGTGGCTGATCGACGAGGAGTTTCGCTTCGATCGTTGCACGCGAGCAGAAATTTCTCGTGGAACATTGTAACTGATTGCGTCGTAAGAGGCATTTTACAAGCGGAATTCCGAGCGAGTCGTTCGACGATCACTGTGATTTCCACCTCCTCCCCCCCTCCCGATGGTAAATCGTGTCATCGAGTCTCGGACTTGGGAGTTTCGCGTGCCGCCCGGTCGTTCGGCTCCGTTTCGGAGCGCGTTTGAAGCACGTTCGCCATTTACGACGCATCGACGCGTTGATCGCGACGGTTATTGCCGATGATTGACGTACAAGCGAGCACGGGGACTGTTCATTATCGAATAATTGTCGACGATTTGGCGAATTCTCTTCGACGCGCCGAGTTTCTCTCCGCGCTTGGAGATCCGGCGTTTGCTTTCTCCTCGGTGAACGCCGCAAGGGTGGCTAGTTCGCTTCGCTCCGCGGTGAAATCGGCCGCGTTACGTTTTCCGATTCGGCTGTGAGACTCGCGCTGCCACGAATCGCTGCTATCGTCGATCGTCGACAGTCTGACCTTGGTATCTGAGAGTCGCGACACGAGTAGAACGAATCTCTCGCCGAATCTTGCTGCTGCTCTTCGACTGACTTTGCCGATCTTGTTCAACCACTTGCGCTGGCAACTGATTGCGGACCGTAACGAGTGACCGAACCATATTACAATAATTCGTCGCTTTCTTTTTTTGAACTCGTCGGTGTGATATCACTGGATAGAAACTATTGAGAAGTGATAAGTTTATTATTTGTTTTTCTCTGGGTCATAAATATATATTGAATATACTTCAAACTGAGAAAATATTACAATTTTGGAACGAAAAATTCTCGACGTGTGTGGCACGTCATTTCAGCGCAAGAGATTAATATATACAATTATAGTTAATTAACAGATAGAAAGAGCTATGATATTTAATATACTGGCTTTAATATATACAATTTATAAGTAGCTAAAAAATTTAATAGTAGCTTTTGCTACTTGCGCTGGCAATTTATTGCGGACCATAACGAGTGACCAACACCGTATACAATAATTCGTCGTTTTGTTTTTGAACTCGTCGGTATATCACTGGATAGAAATGTTCGACAAGTAATAAATTTAAAACTGAGAAAATATTGCAATTTTGGGATAAAAAGTTCTCGACGTGCGTGGCACGTCATTCCAGCGCAAGAGATTAATATATACAATTATAGATAATTAACAGACACTGATAGAAAGAGTAGCTATGATATTTAATATAGTAGCTCTAATATATACAATTATAGTTAATTAATAGATATTGATAGAAAGAGAGCTATGATATTTAATATACTGGCTTTAATATATACAATTTATAAGTAGCTAAAAAATTTAATAGTAGCTTTTGCTACTTGCGCTGGCAATTTATTGCGGACCATAACGAGTGACCAACACCGTATACAATAATTCGTCGCACTTTTTTTGAACTCGTCGGTATATCACTGGATAGAAATTATCGAGAAGTAATAAATTTATTACGTACATACGTAGTCGAGAACCGTTCGAAGAAGCAACACCTCATGGCGCTTCATACCCTTTTCCAGTTTCACCAAGCGTCTCTCTCTCTCTCTCTCGAAAAGATACCTCGTCTTCCTGATGATTGAATCGTTGAACTTGATCATGTTAGTTAATAAACCATAAGGACTCAAAAAGTCCTGACTAAGGATTTAAAAAACCTTGTTGAACAGTGCCACATAGCGCGACTCCTTTAATCTCACGCTGGCAACTGACTGCGGACCATAACGAGCGACCAACATCGTACACAATGATTCGTCGCTTTCTTTTTTAATTCGTCGATGTGATATCACTGGATAGAAATTACTGAGCAGTAATAAATTTACTATATGTTTTGCCTATTTCGTTTTACTTAAATACACTTAAAACTGTGAAAATGTTGCAACTTCGGGCAAAAAATTCTCGTTGTGCGTAGCCATATGGTTGCGGACCATAACGAGTGACCAAACCATATACAATAATTCATCGTTTTCTTTTTCTTTTCAACTCGTCGGTATATCACTGGACAGAAATTATCGAGAAATAATAAATTTATCATTTGTTTCGCCTATTTTATTTTGTTTTACTTGAATATACTTAAAAATATACTGAGAAAATATATTACGATTGGCACGTCATTCCAGCGCAAGAGGTTAATGGTTCAATAACAAACGTGTAGTACAGGTACTCGAGCGCTTCTTCGAAGTTCCGAGTACAAGCTTTTACTGGAATTACGAAGAATTATCTCGCAAACTACAAATATCAATCTTCTCTGGCTTCAACCGTTCATCAACGTTCATCAACCGTTCAACCGCCAATGGAAAATGTTAACGGTTCAAAAGATCACGCCCGTTGATCGAACCGATCGCGCGCCAAACCTTCGAACGATAAAAATCTCTCTCTCTTTCTCCGTTTCCCCAGCCGACAACAGTATAACGCATGCTTTTCGCAAATTGAGTCATTCGTCGGTAATGATAGTAATAACGTGCAGGTTCCGCGCTGGCTGGCTTCGGCGCGGTTATTAAACAGAGACGATCTCGCGGCAAAGCGAAACGCAACTCTTTCGCGAGATGGTACCGGGGCCAATTTAGCCTACTGCTTTCCTTCCCACTCCTCTCTCGGCTCCCGTGCGCGCGCGATAATCAACGTTAGACACGAGAAGCTTCGCGCGTACGAGTGAAGCTCCCTGCTCGATGTTCAAGCGAAAGTAGACGTTTCTTAGAGAAGAGACAGAGAAAGAGAGAAAGAGAGAGAGAGAGGCAGCCAGGTATCTTTTAAACGTCCACTTTACATTCCTTCGTGGAGAAGTACGGAGGAATACTCAACTTCATCGGTCTTGCCTTTCGTGTCGACAACTCAACGATCTTCCATCGAGGTTGACTCGATAGGGGAAATTCCAGCGAACGCGCGCATAGTCGCGAGGCAAACAATTCTGCGCCGCGGTGCTCGATCTTCGGTGGAAGATGGCCGGCCAACGAAGATTGTTGATCTTGGATGGGGCGCGAGCATCTCGAGGAACTTAGGCGTCGGATTCATTTCTGCCAGGCCGGGTAAATCGTTAGCCGGTGTAGGAACGGCTCCTCCGCTAAAGAGGATCCTCCTCGCATGTCCTGGCAGGCAACGGCCGCTCCTACCTCGTCGGCATTCCTCGGATACCAGACGTTTCCTTGGCTTTTGCGCCTAGCGAAACCTAGCGGGCTCTCGCGTCTGTGCGGGGGGCCACGCTCGATGACGAAAGATATCCAGACATATTATCCAGTCGGATCCCCTTTCGGATCGAACGGTTCCGCTCGTCGATTTCCAGTTACCTAGTTTGTTAAGATCGCTCGCGACTGGCGATCGATCGTGCGATATTTGAACGTGTCTGTTCTTTGCAAAGGACCGGTGGTGGGAAATGAAGTGAATCTTCTCTCACTTGAATCACTGGCTTTTATATTCTAGGATCAACTTGCTGGCTTCTACAACGACGATTGTATCTCTTATATTCACGATGACGCGTTCTGTGACTAACTTTGTTCTCGACTAACTGTAACTTATGAATTTTATTATGGCAAAGATAATTGTTATATTAAATTTATTAATTTTAGATGAAATTTAAAGTAATATTAATAGTACAAATTTGTATATTAAAATATGTTAAAATTGAATGATAAACTAGGATTAGATAATTAATAAAATTTTTCTAATTAAATGTTGAATAAAATTCAAATAAAATCTTTCAATCTTTTTTAGGTTAAATTTGTTATTTAATTTGATAATCCAGATAAGATATACTTAAATTATATTTATGTATTGTTATTATTAAAATTTATAAATAAGATTATCGTTCTCGCTAATTATGACTAGATTCTAACCTCTAATCCTTCGCTGTCTGCGACCCTCTTTTATAGACGACGATAGCCAATTTGAATTATGGGCCGGTACACGATCTATGAAATCGGTTCACAATCGATTCTATTTGTTCTTAACGTTGATTTTTACATAGCTTATAAGTTCTTAATAGGGGTCTGTATGTTTCTCCCTTGGTATTCAAATCTGCTATTTCAGTGATGCCCCGCTGAGAGGGCATCCAGGTTGTTGTTACAGCTTTGTTCAAATTGGAAAGTTCGGTACAAATTCGGTAGAAGTGTTTTGTCCTTTTCCTCCACTGTATTTGACAAGGCTCTGGTCCCACTCATAGAATCGGTATAAATTATATTATGTGAGCGAATGTTAGGCGTGGGAAGACTTCCTTGTCTACTCGGTAGAAGAGGCCATTCAAGGTTAAGGACCTGGTGACGGTCCCAAAGTTTATGACGGATGCTCGTAAGGTCCCAAAGTTATGACGGATGCCCGTGAGGTCCCAAGGTTTATGACGGATGGCCGTAAACCAGAACTAGGGTACCCGGACGAAGGTCAGAACGAAGGATATATATGCCCGAAGGAGGGCACGGAGGAACAGTCCGCCAGCAGAACGTCACCTAAATCGAACGTCGGAATCGGTCTAGCGCGAAAATATACACTTTGTCCTCAACGAGAAGTGCCTTGTAAAATTATTGCCTACAATTATTCGTATAGATGTTCGTTTATATACTTTGCAGCGTCGTAAATTGCGCATGCTTCTTCTGAGAAAATGGTCATTTAGGATTGAGAGACGTTTCGTTTCCTGCAATAGTGACACTTTTGTTCGAATCCGTCATTTCTACTTTCGCGAAAGTTAACTCTTCGGCGGCTGCACTTCTGGTGGCCATCTGTGTCGGTATCTGTTTTACACGTGTACATTTACAGCCTGCTACCTGAGCAAAGCACCCTTTCAAGAATTTCCCCAATGGTGTCGTCACAGTTTCACGGCAGGGCCCGACAAATCTGACGGAAGCTTCGACACGATTCCGCAAAGTACTCGAATTCCCGCCGCGTTCTATCTGTGAAGAAAGTCGGTAGTGCGCTAAAATTCACATTGAAGAAAAAAAAACATCCTCGAGGACAAAGGATCGTCGGACCTTCTAGCAACTGCGAAATCCCTGTAAGGAACAAGGGTGCTACCTGAAGACTATAACTCGGAAGCAAAGACGGAAGTCTAAAGCACAGCAAGTTTTTGAAAATTTTCCCTGTGAACCTACACGCAGCTCAATCACACTCAACTCACCCTTCAAGCAAGCAAAACTAATCACCTTGCATTGTATATGCAGGTAAAAGGGTCACCGAATCCAACGAGTCAGGTATAATTGTATAAATAATATATATATTTTTTTTTACATATCTGGCGATATAATAGAGTGGAAATTCAGCGACGAATCGCGCGAATCCAACACGCTCGATCGAATGTCCGCCACGCGCGCGATGTCGAGTGACTCCTGATTGTCGCGATCCGGTGAATTCGAGGGCGACACGCAAAGTCGAGACCTTTCTCCAGGTGGAAATTTGTTGTTTGCAGGAAAAGTTTCAAAAAACCTGCCTTTCTTATATATAATATATGTAGAGAGAGACAAATAATCGTAAAGTCATAATCATTAGGACCAACACTTTTGACTTCAGGCTTAATATTTCGACTTTCTGGGCTTTAGCTTAGACTTGATACTTTTTTTACTTGGAATTTAATATTCTTTCCATTTATGATGAAAAAAATGCACGATCCAATTAATAGATGACCCTGAAAATTTCGAAACTTCCTCCTTTAAAATCGTACAACTTTTGTATGAAACAACGTTTCATTAGACGCGCAATTTAAAAGTTATTTCAAGTGTCCAAGTTGCATGAATCACATTGTACATACTGTCCAACCATATCCCTTCTAGGGACCACGAAGTTCCTAGAAAGTCCGATGATTCTTCTGTGTTTGTTTTACGTGTCTCTTCTCCCACGTGGATTCTATGTACAATATAATACTATCGAATTTCTTTACAAGTGTGTTGCTCGTCAGTTGTGATTCTCAGCCTTCGTCGTCTGTCTCACTTTGCTCGGGATGAAAAGTGAATGGGAGGGACGATGTCGCAGGGCGCGAAAATACGAGTCGATGGGAACACGCAACTGGTGAGATACGGGTGTAAAACACGCGTAACGAATGGAACAGAGCGGCGGTGGTCGCGAGCGTTTCGTGGCGTTAATCGCGTCGACACGCAGCGCGAGGAGCAAGCTGTAACAAATCTCGTTCCACCGGACGAGACATCTGGCCATTATTCCAGCCAGTTGCCACCACCGGCCGCTCTCGAAATCGACGAATTCGCAATAGCCAAGTGTTATTCCGCGAGCATTATCCAACGACGAAATAAACGCCTCATCATCCACCATCACCGAGCGATATTAACTATTTGCAACTCGACTGTCCCTTCTGAGGAGACATAAGGGGGTATTCTAGCGTGTTTTTTTTTTTTTTAACTTTGTCAGGGAATTTTTTGCAAAGAAACTATTATACCTTTCGCAGTCAAATTGACGAGGTTCATTTGTACGTACTTCAACGACGTTTTAAAATTTTTTGGGACAAAAAAAGTTGAAATCAGTGGCACTGCATAGTCTCAAACATAGTCGTTTTTAAAAAAACGGTGTCCATGATTCTGTCCATTCTGCTTGTCGGAAATAAAAAAACGTGAATGTTCCTCAATTAGTATGAGTTTGGCTATAGCAGGTATCAAAACAAAAGAAAAAAGTCGGTAATTAAAAAAGTGGCGATACTTTGAAGTTCAATTATCGATTTTTGCATGTTTTTTGTTAAACTTCCGAAGTCTAAAAAAGTATAAAAAATAACATTTTTTGGTTGATTCTAGTTGCTATAGTCACACATGTACTAAATGTGTACTTAAAATTTCGAGTCAATTGGTCAAGTAGATTTAGAGATATTATGGACACCGTTTTGAAAGACATAGTTTTCAGAAAATTGCCTTTAAAGTTTAGTATTGCGGTAACAATGACACTGGTCGTCGCGTCTTTCAAACAACCATAACTTCGTTAATTTTGGTTCACATGTAAGGTTACAGAGATTTGTCCTTTAAGAATATGCAAAAAAAGAAATCGATTTTTTCAAAAGTTTACACTAGAATACCGCCTTAAATCTGGCCAACAGCTTTCTCTTTTTATAATTTGCTGATAATTATAACGAACGTTGTAGGTTTGACGTTGCCTGATCTGATGTATAATATGCTGCTCAGCAAAAATTAGGGGATATTTCAAAATGAATATGAAGCGATAAAAAAAACAGTATTTGATTTTTTTTTTTATTAAACAAGAACATCGGAAAAGCAAAAAAGCAAAAGAACAAAATCAAATGCTTCTTTTTTTTATCGCTTCACATTCACCTTGAAACTTCCCCTAATTTTTGTGAGCAGTGTATCAATTGGAATAATTCGCATAATTCACATAAACTAGACTTCTTGCTGCTTGTTAAGTTTAAAAAACGGTGGAGGATATTATTTTTCCAGAGATTAAAGTTATGTATCATTAATATAAATCTTGTATATTATATTATACTTGTTTTAGCAAATGCGCAAGTACGTTCATAATTGCTTTAAATTTAAACGATATTACATGTTAGAAAGATATAATCAACAAAATACTATTTTAAATGATTATTTCCAATGCTACGTCACTTTGTTCGAAGTGATGATGCTTCGTAAATAAATTGGTGGTAGATGATGTAAAAAAGGCAAAGGGTTAATAGCTTTAAATCGAGAGAGAGAAAAAAATGTAATGAAACGCAAAGATATAATGTATATAGATATACATATATATATAAGGCGTACAGGGAGAGAAAAATCGAAAAACAGAAAAATAATATCGGCCGTGTAACGAACCATACCATCCTCCTGACGTGACATCACTGCGCAAGCTATGCTCCAACGCTTTTTGAAACAACCCCTTTTACGATATTATACTACGTCGCTCACTCTCTCTCTCTTTCTCTCTCTCTCTCCCTCCCTCTTCGAGTATGTACGATGGTTCCAAACGTGAAAAGGACAATGGTAAGAATTGGCCAATTTTGACCTGGCCAACAAAAATTCTTTATGCGTTCCAAGGAATTTAAAAAATGTATGAGAATTCTTCAATGTTTTCATATTACTATTTACAATGTTTACAACGTTTTCGTTATACTACGTTCGAGAAGAGAAGTTTATCCACCTTCTTTGTAATTTTTTACGATATGATATTAGTAACTAGAAGCGAACAAATAAAAATATTTTGTTTCTATTACTTGTCGTAAATTGCATAGTTTAAAGATTTTATTATTAAAGAATTGCGTTTCAATAAGCTGCGATTTGTCATATGTCCGCTATCACTTAAATTCCTAAATTAAGTTATGTACTATAGAAACTAGTATAAAATAATATATTTCAAAAGTAGCGGCTTCCAAGCTTTGAAATATTATATTAGATCTAACAATATGCTTATTATAGAAATTAAATTTTTACAAAATTATAACAGTTTCGATATCTAGTGTCCGACTATCAATAAGAGTCACTATATCGGTTTGAAGGTTATTTAATATAGAAACGTACGATCAGTTGTTGCTCCCAATTATATTACAACAATTTTATAATCTTTGGGTAGAATGGACACCAAGTTGTTTCCACAGAGTTGTTTCGTTTTCTGAATCATTGTTTCATTCACCCTTCGTCGTCCGAAGAAACAACAAAAATCAACGACAATATTTCGAAATTTACGAAACTGTTGTTGGCAGCCAGGTCTAGAGTTCCAGCCAATTCTTACCATTGTTCTTTTGGATTTTGTACCTTTTTATGGTACAACTTCAAGTGAAGTAGGTGAGAATTTCTTGAAATGAACAGTTCATTTCGGGGACACGTTTGGTTTGTAAATTTCCCTTTTTTTTTCTTCATATTTTTGCTCTTCGATAGAAGCGCCCGGCGTAGACTTTTCCTGTTTATTCGTTTCATCGTTTGGTGGAGAAACCTCAATTCCGTCCTTCGTCTGGCCTGGAATTTTTAGGTACCGCTAACTGCGTCGCATTGTACGGTCGATGATACCTCTATTTACAGCTTATAAAATTTACTGCTGGGGAGAAACACGGCAGATCCATTCTGCACGCTTAATGAATCGGAACATCTGTTTCGTATTCCCTTTCAAACGCCCGAAGGAAAATCATTTTGCCAAATTTGCAAGTTATAAAGTCTAACAATAAGACCGCCGGTAATACCTCTGTTTACGGTTTATGGCATTCATTGCAGCGTGGCAGTTAATGAAACAATTGAAATACATTACCTATGTGGATATTTCCTTTCAAAAGAAGGCCGAGGGAAAGTCACTTTGTCGCAAATCTGCAAGTTATGAAGTCTAAGTCGTGTCGTTAAATGCGCCGCCATATAACTATATACCTTTACCGGGTATAAACCTTGGAGGATATATTCCGAGATGCAAGAAGAATTGAGTTACCCAAAATTTCGACAGATAGTTAACCTCCTGGCGTACAATGTCGTTTCCTAAGAACAATTGAATTATTAACGCTAGAACTACCAAAGTGGTCAAAATGACCAATTTATAATTTTCGTTGGAAACTTTCTGAACGTGAAATAACGTATTTTGACAAATTTAAATGATTCTTCGAAAAATATAATAATTTAGTAATAACAGCAGTTTATAATATAGTAATTTGTCGTGTTATAAAGATTTTCTGTTTCTTTCACATTAATGTCTCTGATGATGGAAAATTTCATGTTTCAGTCGTCGTTGGTTTCGCTGTTAATTCATCCTTTCATCATTTTTTATTAACTTTGTTCACAAGTATCGTGTTTATGAATATTTTAAGAATATAAAAATTATCTGTCAACATGTCCAAATGAAAAGTGAAATGTCGCTGTTTGGTCACAGTTGGATTTTCACGTGATTCGCATATATCAAGAGGTATAACAAAGCTGAACAAGTCGGGGGAAGAATTTTTCACAACGAACGTATCTTTGTGAAAACCGATAACGGAACGTAAATGCCGTACAGAGTGTCGCAGCAGGTGAACGAGGAAGTCGAAAGTTCTCGATCCGGGTTTCGGACGCGCAATAAATCCGATATAAGTCCGGTGCTATTCATCGTTCAAACGAACGGTATTTACAAGCCAGGTAATCCGCTCGAAGGAGGAACACACCGTCCTCGAGGAACAATCCCGGCGCTATTCGTGTCAATTAGCATATGCGGCCAGGTGCACGCGTACCAGCCTGTTCTCGCGCGTTTTTTCACGCTCGAGACCCATCGCTAATTGCGACGGTGCTCATTCGTTCGTACTGACGTAACGTCGTCGTCGGTCGATCGCTTTTTTTTCCTTTTTCTTTTTCTTTTTCTTTTTTTTTTTTTTTTTCTTTTTCCCGAGGAAACGAGGTCGCCGCGCGGAACATAGATCGGGACGCGAGCCATGCTCACACGCGGCTCCGGTGACAAGACCCGCAGACGTCGGTTTCTTCTTTTCTGCTGATCCCAGGCCATGCAATATTTTAATTGCTGGAACGCGGAAGCGATACGTTTCTCGACGTTGGTTACACGAGGCGCGTCCGCTCGCTTCCCTGGCCAGCCTTAATCCACTTCCAATTGATCTGACCTCGCTGGCCCGCGCTGTCCAATGCTCGAACGCTCGGCACGTACAAAGCTGAATCGCTCGAAAATTGGAAGGGTGCGTCCTCTCGTTGGCAACTTCTTTCTCTTTCGAGTAATCGAGCTTTCAAACGAGTTCGCCTTGCTTTTAACCTTTTGGCTGTGAACGACCGAGTGTACTTGTCACTCGAGGAAATGGCAATTTTTGTTATATTCTACTTCGTAAAGTTGTGACTTTTGAATTAAATTTCTTGTGGAAGATGAAACGTGTTTGTAAATTTCAGACGTTTTAAAATATTTTGAAACTAGTTGTTTTCACGTTATTTTTTAAATGTTTCCTCGCTATTATTATTAATTAGTATTAATCGGGTTGAACAATGAAATTATTGATTTTTCAAGAAAATCAAGCTAGTGTTACTTCTTTGCAATTTCATTCAATTTTGCACGTATTCTGCAGCTCCGCATATTCTATGTTTGACGAGTATAATCATGGTCGTTCTAGAATGGTCGTTCACAATGTAGACGCACACTTTTGAAAGCGGCACCGCGGCTAAGAGAAATTTCGGGATGTTTGCATTTCAACGGTGGCTAGAAAAATTGGTGCCAACTTTATTAGCACTTGTATCTTTCTCACACGTAAATAATATCGCGCAGACGTCAACGAGCCGCCATTTTTCATCGCTGCAGAAGTGGCTCGTGCCATTTTCAAAGTAAACGGCTCAATCAGTCGTGCCGTCACGATTCTATTAAATGCACGGCGAAAAATTGGCGAACAAATGGACCAACTGGATCGGCAAACCGAATCAGTCAAGTCTGCCGTGGCGAATCGGATGCGCTGGAAGAGCAGCGCGTGGCCATTTTGGCGTCACGCTCTCGGCGAAAGATTCAATCGTTCGTGAACGATACCGCGTAACGAACGATTGGCGTAACCGAGCGTAATCGACGTGGAACGCGGGCGAGGAAAATGCTCTTACTCGTCCGTCCGAAATCGATGCAGGTAATTAGCGTTAGCCTTCGTTTGTCGTAGCGTGGTGGCTCGCAATGCCCGCGGGCCTTTTGCGGCATTCCCTGACAGTTATTCGAGGCCAACGATCGAGCAGCCACGGAACGGGTCCCTGGACGTCGCGTTTCTTCCCCCCTCTCGCCTCATTTCCACGATCTTCGATGGTCTTCGACGCCACTTTGACGCTGCGCCCTTTTGACCAACGGGCTATCGATCAAAAACAGATCATATAGACACGAATTGGTGTCGTTCCTTAACTTTTTACGAAATCTCCACACCGAACTCTCAAAGAAAAGCGCTTAACCCCTTGCGCTGGCAACTGGTTCGCGGACCATAACGAGTGACCGAACCGTATACGATAATTTGTCGCTTTCTTTTAAATATACTTAAAACCGAGAAAATGCTGCAATTTGGGACATAAAATTCTCGACGTGTCACGTCATACCAACACAAGAGCCAGCAGTTGATCGCCGAGTGCAAATCGAGCAAGTTTCTCACGGGGTTGCAAATTCAAATTTACTGCAATCTCGACTTACTCTTTGCGAATCTTACTGTTTTTATGCTTTTTTCTTTTACGTTTTCATACTTTTGTTTTTTATTCTTTTTGTTTATGACACGCACGTGTTTCAGCATTAGTTTATCAAATTAGGGATTCTTACACATTTTCTACATTCCTCAAGTACAAATCATTTACAAGAAGAATTGACAGGCCTCAGTTAGTTTTGTTTAGAATGTTCTCCAGTATGTCACAAACAACTGTCGCAGTATTACGTAATTTTATGTGAATGAAGTAGTTATGACTTCCTCAATTTACTATATTGCCATAATTCAATTTGTTTAATTTACAGATAATTCATTATTAAGAACTCGTTTTCCTACTAAATGTTATTACACGTCTCTTGTGCTTTGAAATTTAAAAATAAGATCGTCATCCGCACGTGGGTAACGACGGACCCAATGGAAATTTAGGTTAGCGATCAATGTGTTAATTATTTTCGATAGTAGAAGAGTGCATAATTTCTACGCGAATGAGAAACGCGAGTTTCGTTGCGAAAATTGTCGGGGAGAACCAGCCAGCTTTCTCGACGATTCTAATTTCCTCGCAACCTCGAGTGTTCAGGGCGTCGATGAAAATCCTACGTATCTCGCGGTCGCGAGCACTAATCAAAACGAAAAAAAAAAAAAAAAATAAGAAAAACGTGATGAACGAACTTTGACTGCTCCAAGCACACTGAGCAGTGAAAAAACGATTTTCAAGTACGAGCCTCGGAAAATTCGACTATGGCGAAGAGTTGTGAAGTTTAGTCGCGTGGAGCCGCGTGAACTTCACACAGCGGACGATAAAAGAAAGAAAAAAATCGCCGGCCGAACGGCTGAAGTTTAATGGAACCTGTTTACCTTACCGTAATCGTGCACCTCGATGCTCACCAGAGCACAGACATAACAGAGCGCAGTCATGCAGGAATCCGAGGCTGCTAATAAACCACGCAACGACCAGAGAGATCCCGGAAACGTCTGGCGCTTGGGAACGCGCGTGACCACGATCGCGACGAAAATTTCCGAAAATGAGATATCCCGAGTTCCGCGGAACAAACCCGACACGCTCTTTAAAATTAGAATGGCGTCGCGCGACCAGCTGGATAAAAACGGCGGCGACACGCGCGCTCTAACTGTACAACGACCGCCAGGTGACCGCGAGGAGGCACCTCAGGGAGGGGGGAGGGGACGCTCAGAGTAGAAACCGAGCAGTATCTCGATCGTAAAAAGCGGTTACGCGGCGAAAAAAACGCGAAACTCCGTCAGCGTTTCGCTCTGCCCCGGCGTAACCCAGCCGCCGGGTTTGACGTGTACTTCGACCTTGTCACGGGACACGGGAAACGCGGCTAAAGCTGTAGCAGGATCGTCGCGTGTAAGCGCGGCGGTGTTCTTCCGCGTGTCAGGTTTCAGTAAGTGCCACTCGTCAGCAAACGCAGCCTGGCGATTTGTCCGAGTACGAGAGACACCATCGAGCGGTCAATCGCTGGCGTTGATTATCTGGAACGAGCGTAGAGCTCTCCTCTACCGGATGCGGCTCGCATAGGCTCGATCGAAATATCGAACACGAGTGAACTTGAAGCGGTTGAAGTTGAAGAGAAAGAAGGCTCGAAGGATTCGTGCGATTGACACAATGGACGTTGACGCACTGCGGTGTCGGAACGAGCGCTGTTGGCGCAATCAGCGCAAGACAGCGAGGAGAATAGATATCCTAAAGACCGTGGAGAGACAGGTGGTCACGCATCGCGCGATGGATAGTTACGCGTCAAGGATAGGAACGTTTGCCTTTTAGAGGCGAGCTGGTTGATTGGAGAAGCGTGGCCTTCCTGCCGACACGGTGTAACTGTCCTCCAAATACTAACCGTAACTAACTTCAACCGATTCCACTTCGACGATACTTGAGGGAATCGTACATTTTCCAAGGCAACGAATCGACCATCAAAAGTACGTTTCCGCGAGGAGAAACGATCGTGCGCGTTTTCTATCAGAGACTGAAAACCAAAATATTTTGAGATTTAGGTATTATACCCAGAGACTGAAACCGAAATATTGTGAGGTATAGGTATTATACCGGTATTTGCTCCCACATTATCGTAATATAACCGCTATTTGGGAAATCGGTTTTAATACCGGTATAAGATCGTCACACCGGTATTTTCATACGTATTTTATCGGTATTTGATGTCCACAACGGTAAAAATACCGAAATATATACCGGTACGGTATCGACGAAAACACATTTCTCATTTTCTACGTACATTGACTCTTATTAATATTCGGGCATCATGCTATTCAAAATATTGTTGTGGATTTCGATTGTTTATAATGGTAAATTTGGATTAATTTTTTAATAGAACATTCATTATAGTTTATAGTAACATAAATTTTAGTTATTTATTGCACATACTTTTCTTAATATCAAACAATAAACTGAACCATGTTGAAATGTAGCGTGGCAAAAGTATTCGGACATTTGAAGAACTACAATATTTGAACCTGAAAATTGTTCACATAAACAATAATTAATATTATGTTAGGTAACCCTTCAATAACATATCGCTTAGGCATATTTCCAGTAATTTTTTTTAAGTAATTTAGCGCAATATTCTTACATTCTACGATTAATCGTTGTTTTAATTCCTCTTTCGATTTATCGACGTACGACAATTAGTCATTTTTCACCGAGAAAAAGGAAAAACGTATCGAGAAATCGGTCATCTTTTAAAATTGAGTAAGAGTATCGTGGCTGATATTGCATAGAGATACAACGATGAATTAGTATTGGAAATAATAAAGGATACGTGTATAAGCGTCATCAAATTTACCATCGGCAGCTTTATGAAAACATTTAATCATTTAATCATCTCCTTTTTCCTTTTCTAATATATTTATATTTTATTTACCGGTATTATACCGAAATACATCTACCGACCTAACATCGTTTTGATAGCATTATACCGGTGTTCGCATCATTTTGGTTTCATCAAACGTAATCGAGGTATTTTACCGGTATCCGTAATACCGATTCGGTCTCTGTTTTCTATAGAAAATGATAGACAGTAAAATGGCGCTAAATAGAAGAAGAAGAAGAAGAAAAAAGGGGGGAGGAGCAGGAAAATTGAAATTCCAGGATTTGCGAAGGGATAGCTGCGAGATGCTAATTTCGGATCCCACGGTGACAGCTTGTACGATTGTTGGGGCTGTTGTCGCGTCGCAAAACACTGACTTACGTGTTGGTCGTAAATGAACGGTAACGCGGCCACCTGTCGCTCTCAAGAACCGTAAA
This sequence comes from Frieseomelitta varia, assembly GCF_011392965.1. Lineage (NCBI taxonomy): Eukaryota > Metazoa > Arthropoda > Insecta > Hymenoptera > Apidae > Frieseomelitta > Frieseomelitta varia. The sequence goes on from NW_025110071.1 coordinate 86,354, forward strand.
GTGTTGGCTGAAAGCATCCGCTCGAGCCACGCACGCCACGCTGAGGAGCTCCGCTCATGGAAAACACCGTGTTGACTTCACGTTCCCTCGTTTAGCCGGGAAAGTGAAAAAGGCACGAACTTCTGGGCCACGGGAGGCAAGCAACGCTATCTGAAGAACTGATTTATGTGACAACGGCGCGGCGTGCGCGTTGCGAGCCGCGTGTCTTATCTAACGTGAACATTGTTGCATGGCTGTTGCTGCCTCCACATTTGCCTCGCTAATTACACGGGACGGGACGGCGCGTGCGCTTGGTGTTTCGCAAGATCCGCGTCTCTCCGTGGATATCGCGGAATCGAAGCGCAATTAGACGTAATGGATGGTGTGCCCGAAGGAGGAACGCCATTTCCCAGCTCAGTCTTCTCGTCAAGTTTCTCTCCTCCTCGCGAGTCGGAGCGAGCGTCCACCTTCGTGAATGCGCCGAAGATAAGGCGAGCCTCGTGTTCAACACTCGAGCCTTTATCAAGATACGCTCGAGCGCTTAATCATCCTGGCCGAGGGTGTCGATTCCTCGGAGCTGGCTAACTGTCTCAGGGATCGAAACAACCGAGCGATCAATCCCTTCAACGTGGCAGTGAGACCAATTGCAGCGATAACGATCGAGACGATCGATCCCTTTTTTTTCGACAGCGTAACAATTCGAATGACCAAAAACTGGCTATTCTTCGGGCACAGACAGTATTCGACGATGCGGCAGCAGGAGAGATGAAAATGTTGTTAATAAATTCTATTTAATTACACGTTTTATCGTTATACTGATTGAATAAATCAACAAATACATCGTCAATAGATGTACAATAGAAAGCGAGTTACTTGAAGATAGTAGCGATTATGAATTTGCTTTTGATCGATATAAAAAAATACTTTAGATAGCGATTGGATAGCGAGGATGACAAAAGTAATATTATTACAGTAGTGAAAATTGTCTGTTTGTCAACTGGCAACGAATCCTCGAGGAAGATGGCATTCATCAACCAAGTCCGAAGTACCTGGCCCACGGATAAATAGTTGAAATGAAATTTACTTTATTATTTTACAAATGAATTGATTAGCGAATATCACACAGCAAGAAAATTTATTTGCTGAAAGAAAGTATATCTGATTATTCCACCTGGACAAATTGAAATACAGACAAGAAGTTACAGTTGCGGAAATGAAGGCTTTTATTGACGTACTAAACATGGCATACTAACTATATAAAAGAAGTAAAGGAAAAAGAAGTCGGAAGTCGTTGTAAGATATATTTGCGAACAAGTCGAAGGGTTAATTAACTTCGAATCCGGGTAGTTGCGCGATGGAGGAATGCCATAAAATGATACGGCCGATAATTGAAAGTCCAAACCGAGCGATCGTTACGATCCATCGTGGCGAGTCGAAGATATCGTAAACGTGCATACACAGTCACGCGGAACAAACAGGGGAAGAACATTTTTACGGACCTTGGTAATGGAGAAGCAACAACGAGAGACCGTGCAACCGACTGCCATTTCGCAAGTGTAAAATAATTCGGTAATACATAGGATCCAAATGGAAGAAGAAACATAAAACGGACACATCGTTTGAATAAACGTCGATTTTATAGTTACACTCTTATGTCCCTTCATTTACGCGACACTTCAAACAAGATTTAAAGAAACGTTGCAGCGAATATCAGCAAGTTTATGACAACTTGGCAAAAGATAAGTTTGAGGACAAATCATCCGATAAAAAAAAAAACTGACATTAACAATAAAAATTAAATCGAACTTGCAAATATCTCTGCGTTTTGAATTACAGTAACGACAGTGACACTGAGTAAAATTTACTTATGTTTTCTAAAATGTCATCAGTGTTTTTTTTTTTTTTTTTTAATTAACTTATGCGAAATAAACGTGTATTTCTATAACAGCTCTTCTTTTCAACATTTTGTTTTGTATTTGTGAGTTTCACGAGGCACGAATGTATGTTCTTCACATAAGATCTATTAATTCTCGCAGACAATCCGCATCAAGCATCAGTGTATTATTAACACTCTTGCCCTAGAATGACGTGCCACGTACGTCGAGAATTTTTTTTACTTCAAAATTGTAATATTTTCTGAGTTTTAAGTAAAACAAAATAGGCAAAACAAATAATAAATTTATTACAAAAAAGCGACGAATTATTGTATACGATGTTGGTCACTCGTTATGGTCCGCAGTTGCCAGCGGTTAACCTCTTGCGCTGGAATGACGTGTCACGCACGTCGATGATTTTTTTCGTCCAAAATTGTAATATTTTCTCAGTTTTAAGTATATTTATTATATTTATGATCCAGGCGAAACAAATAATAAATTTATCACTTGTCGATAATTTCTATCCGGTGATATCATATCGACGCGTTCAAAAAAAGAAAGCGACGAAATAATTGTATATACGGTTCGGTCACTCGTTACGGTCCGCAATCAGTTGTCGACGCAAGTGGTTAAACGACATTGACTAACCAAAAAAAAAAAGGGGGTTGAACAATTACCAATTAATAGGGCGAAACCTTACTGCGAAAGTGTCGTTTTCACCTTTACGTTTTTACCGAATGCCGGGGGAAGAAGAAAAGTTTTCCCCGCAATAAAACGATCCGGCCGAAGAGAGAAAAGCCTCGCCAAGTTGTCCGGTTGCCGGCAACGGCGACAAGCTGAGCAGGTTTAATTTAACCACTTAGCTGCCACTTGTGCCGCAGGTAGCGGCGAAACCCCCTGCCGGAATTCCTGTCGGAGACACACCGGCTTCGACAACCGCACGCGGACGGATCCGTTGGAATGCGGGAAATTCGTGCGGCCGGGTGCCGACCGCTGGTGGAGTCGTTGTTCCGTCGATGCTTAGAAACGATGGAGGAAAACGTCGCCGCCTCCGCTGGCCTCCCGCGGTAATATCCCGCCTGTTTACGAAGTCGCGATGTCGACGAGAACGCAGCGTGACTGGCAGCCTCCTATCGGTTGCTCCGTGGCTATCGAAATCCGTGAATGAAAATTCCTCTCGAGGCATTCTCTCGGCGTTACGTATCCCGATCGGACGTATATTGTCCCGAGTGTCTGGATACCCTTCCTGAGTGCTTCTGCGTCTTCCTCTCTCTCTCTCTCTCTCTCTTTCTCTCTTTTTTGCTCTCGTGCTTCGTCCCATATTTCCTCGTGCACTGTCATAACCGGTCTATCTCTCGGTGACTCTGGCCATCGAAAGATTAACGAGTACGCAAAGCGTAGAACAGCCGCTCGGTGCTGATCCATCTTAGACGGAGCCTTCGAACCGGTGAGTCCACGATGATGAGAAACGTAAAAACTCCGACGATACATCCTTCCTCGTTTCGAAGCTAAGCAGAGGCTGGCTTCGATCGATGGGTCGAGGCGAGACACGCGTTAATCGCGGGTACCGTTCGAGAAATCGGCCAACGCTCGTTCGTTCGCCAATTGGCCGATAATTAACCGAGAATTAACTGGGCGAAAGTCGGGAAAGCGCGCGGCGATCCATCTTGCGCGTGTTCAACAGGTATCCAGATAAATTCCGAAGCGAGGAGAATCGAGAATACTCCTCGAGGTATGTTTTACTCGGAGTCGGAGTCGAGGCAGGCCGACGAGGAAACGTTCCGACGTCCGATGTGTGAACCGGTGTTACGTATCGCGATTGTTACGCCGCTTGTTGTACCCCGGATTCCACCGTCGTTAATGTCTCCCCCCTTCCTCTGCCTGTCCCCAAAGAAATTCCCCCAGGATAATAAGGATTATCTGAAGGAGGATTGTAGTTACCTTGCTCCATGCGAGGCGCACGACGTATTAATTATCGTCTGACCGAGCACATGCCGCTTATGCTCCCATCCTTATCGTCTTACCGGATCCGTACGAATACCCGCTGCCTGCCACTCGAGGCTAAAGCCAAATTAATTAATTCCAAGTTTCCCTCCGCTCTCGCAACCCCCCGTCGCGTTGTTCGTTTCAATTTTTGCTTGAAAATTCGAATACGCGAGCGTACGTGTTCGTTTCAATTTCGTTAATTACGTACTCGAAAAATCTGCTCTCTCTCTCTCTCTTTCAACGAGGACGCGTTTGCGTGAATCTCTCCAGCGCGTCCACCTGGCGATCCGCGATGTTACGTCAGGACGCGACGTTTAGGCCGCAGGTCGTGAACCCGAGACGAGAGATGACGGAAATAACCGACCTATCTCTCTTAGCACCGTGAAACTAACTCGAGAGATGCGCCTGTGATACTATCTTTACTCTTTTACACCCCTCACACCCCGGTTGACGACAACTTAAGTCCCATTCACACGAACCGACCGGTAACGAGAAGATCGGCGTCGCGTTTGCGACACGCTCCGAAAACGACAGCAGCTTCGCCGCTTGCAGGAAAATAAACAAACAGATAAAGAGAGAAAACAATAGACAAAACCAATCTGTCGCCACGATACGTTCGAGTATAGAGCATCGGAATGGTATTATAGTTAGAGCTTCTGTCTCTTTCCTAGATATGAAATTTTCTTATTTATAAATGAGACGTTCGTGTGTAGACTATTTAATTTTAAAGCAACTGTGTGCGCGGAGTTGTCACGAAATGAAACTAAAAATATTTCAGTTTTTTATATTGAGTATATTAAAAAAAAAAGATATGGACGCTATTTTATTACGCGATTTATAAAATAACGACGATAATGAAGGAAAAAGTTGAAAGCTGTCCTCTTCAAGTAACACTGAAATTTAAAGAAAAAAAGCATATTCCTTTGATAAAATGAAAATTATTATAAATAGAATTAACAAAGTATTTGAATTCCTCTTTGATTTTACTTATTTAATATTATTAATATTATGTTATATATACAATATATAATATTATGTTAATATTAATATTATGTTATATATAATATAATAATAATTAATAATTTAATAATAACTTATTTAATAATAATTTTAATTACTTTACTTATTTTTAATAATAATTGCCTCTAACTAATATTTTTAAAGTGTGTGATAGAATTATTCGAATTATTCAAATACAACAATTGTTTTCAAGAACTTCAGTGCTCTAAACTCGCAGAATAACCGAGTAAAGGAAAGTCACTGTTTCCTTCCACAAAACGCCTAGCCGCCAGTGAGAAAATTTTAGAGAGCGAAGGAAGGAAGAATTTGTAAATATCACGATATATTTTTTACAAATAAAATTAAAAGAAACTTGCATGGTTTTTAAACATTAAATATGCCCGTCAAAGTCTAGCACACATTACATACAATGTCGTCATTTCCACTTAAGAGGTTAATACGAAAGACGAAAGGTGGGTTAGCCATCTGTCCATACGTCGAGAAACGACGCCGGACCAGCTGGATCGCCTCTGGATGTCTGTCCATCATCGAGGGCCGGTGTGAGCAACGCTTTTCGTCGTTTGTCTCGTCTATGTTTATGCCGTGTCGTCTTCTGGCGTCGAACCGGATTTATCCGGCGCTCTCGGTGCACCGGCTACAAGACTCGCGACACCTTACTCGACTTGATAGAGCGACTTTCCCGAAGGTAAATATAGCGGCCGCTCTCGGCACACTCATGCTGTTCGGCGGCCGACGCCAGGCTACGCGAAAGGACGACAGAGCACCGGCCAGGGTGAAGGGGATCTCGATCTCTGGATCCTGGTTTCGATTTCTTATTATTCGGATAATTATTCTTGGAAATGTTTCACGGCGAACAAGATAGCGAAGGAGGTTAATCGAGTCGACGTTTCACTTTTGGGTTACGAGATCAGATCCGTTTAATTGATCTCGAGAAATATTAGGGATCATCCACTAGAAGCCTGTCAGACTAGAGATGATAATCACCAGCAGCAAACCTACCGAACCAACGCTGTCAATTTGTTGACCATTCAGCACATCTCCACAGATGTCACAAATCTTCCTCGTTCCATTTCTGTTGTCATTAAATTCCCGGGGTGAAAAATGGAAAACTACGTGAAAAATTACGAATACGACCCTCAAAATGGGGATGTAAAGTCCGCCATTTTACTGCAGAGCGACAAGAAAATTTTAAATTCTTCACAATAATTAGTTTCAAACAGGGTGCTTCTGTGGAAAGTATCAGGGCTGTCATTTCTCGATACTGTACAAAATTTTGTTTTATTTAATAGTTAATACAATATTAATCTATAATATAATTTAACAATAATAAGCTGACACTAAATATCAATATAGGTTATGTTATAATAAGATAAACTATTGTCACTAGTCAATGTTTGTTAAATTCGGAGAGAAAACTGATGACAAGCGAGTTCTGTAACAAAAATTGATTACATGCTTAATTAAAAGTACCCCTAATATTAATCGTTGTCTGATTTAACACGCGAGCAGCCAGCATCTGCTCTGAAAGAGTCTCTCTCTCTCTTTTCTTTTCTTTTCTTTCTCTCCAGCCTCTCTTATCTCTTTATCCACCGTCTGAGCGCGGCTGCATTCCTGCACGGTGACACAGAATTTCTCAGCGCATTCCGGCCCGCACGTCGCGGAGAACGCCCGGAGCCTGCCTCACGCGCCGCACCGTGACTATTTTTCGCGCGCTCGCGAAAGTCCTGCCTCACAATCTGCCTCGCGAGTCGAGCCGATTGATCGAATCGCATGAAAACGGTGGTAAGAGAGAGAGAGAGAGAGAAAGACGAGGAAAGAAGACAGGATATAGACAAAGAGGAACGAAACTACGTAATTCACGACCACCCAGAGGGATGTGTCCAGTCTGCGAGATGTTTCTTACGACGCGAATGCACCGTGACGCATTTCCCAGCGGTCCATTCTTCGAACACCGTGAAACTAGCAAGAATTTCTGTGACAGGCTTTGATACGTTCCGCACGTAGCACAAGTAAGTATAGGCGTTCGATCGTGACTTACGCTGATAATATTTGAAAATAATGAATTTTTTTTTTTATAGTGCAGAAATCGAGAACTTCATTTTATTTGTAATTTGTGTTGTTTGAATATGCAATATTCATAAAGAAATATTCAGGAACATTTGTTAACACATACTTGGGAAAACTTGTAAAAAATACGGTTTTTTAAACTATATCTTTAATATATATTTAAACAGAGGATTCTTTCTTGCGAAACGGTATACACCATTAACCACTTGCGCCGGCAGCCGATTGCGGACCATAACGAGTGACCAACACCGTATACAATAATTCGTCGCTTTCCTTTATGAACTTGTCGGTATGATATCACTGGATAGAAATTGTTGAGAAGTAACAAATTTATTATTTGTTTTGCCTGAGTTAAATATAAATTATATATTATTATGTAAATATACTTGACTTAAATATACTTGAAACTGAGAGAATATTGCAATTTTGGAGCAAAAGATTCTCGACGTGCGTGGCATGTCATTTCAGCGCAAGAGGTTAACCACTTGCGTTGGCAATTGATTGCGGACCATAACGAGTGACCGTATACAATAATATACTTGAAACTGAAATGTTGCGAAATATTGCGATTTTCGGACAAAAAATTCTAGGTTTAGCTAAATTCGTCGTTGAAAAAAACGCTAATTTCATCAATCTACACAATGGTATCTTGAATAATTTCCAGAGACCAGGTCACTTGAAGACTATAAATTCTCTAAAGCGAACACGCGATATTCTCGCAAACTTCCCCGAACAGTGGCCAAAGTGTCAAACGCGGCCTGTAAGAACGTTGATTCTGCGTCTAGTCACCCTTTTTCACCTAGCTCGTACGCGGTAATACTTTCAGCCCACGTGCTTCTCCCCGCGGTCCTATTCTTCGACGATTAAAAGCGTTTGATGGAAACGGAGCGCGCGTTACAAAGTCGAAAAAGCTGCCTGTCAGCGTCGATCCTCGGCAATAACACGGCCAAAGTGGCGTTTGGTCGATATCATACCGTGCGATTGTGCATTTTAAATCGTTTCTCTCGTTCCTTTCAGTCCGCGCTTCTGTCAATCTTCTCCGCGCGAAAACATTTTCGCCACGAAGGATAAAGTTGGACGTTAGACTTCGGACGGAACGCTCGGCGTGCCAGAGAGACTCGAAAGTTCAATAGAGAGAAGCGCGTACCTCGGATTTGAGATTTTTTTTTTTTCATCGACGTTGGGCAAATTGTGGTCAACGCATTTATCGAAGGGCTTACCACTACCGGATACTTTTCGCGTTTCATTATCACGCAAATCGTGTCACCGTAGTAACCGAGAACGATAAGAATTTTCAGGGGCGGCTTGCTGCTACCCCGTACCTCACGAAACTTTTTGTGAAAGATTCTGCACGTTTTTCATTTTTCACGGGTAAAGAAATGCCCATTAGCACAAAAAGTGATACAAAAAATTTTAAATGAAATGAGATATGAGACTGAGTGAAAAATTACAAGTGAAAACGAATGATTAAAAACATCGATCAAATAACGTGAATTATTACCGTTAATGAATATACGGTTGTAATATGGGTTATAGAAACCATAATATGTTCGATGGTGTTTCAATGTGAAGCAATTCGTAATGACGTAGTGATATGGAAGGAACATTAAGTTTAAACGTTTCAATGATATTCGGGCACGAGATCGGACCATTCATTATATCCTATTTTTTTCACATTTGTCTCGATTCGTACGACGAGAAACGAGTCGGAGCAAGTGCTTGTAGGTCTAAACCTCGTGAACATCCGAGGTACCAGTACCAGGTCGATTCAAAAATGATCATCGGTCGCGATTTCAGTGGCACAAGCGTTGTATTTCGCAGAAAGGCGTATGCGTCAGCGGCCGTAATCGGACCGTAAACCGCCCACAAGAAAATCTGAACGCGAGTCGAAGAATTTTCGCGGGCGGATCCGTGGCCAAACGTGGCGAAACGATTGACGTGTTCGTTGAACTAGCGACGACCGGTGTCGTCAGAAAATACGCGGAAACGGCGGCCACGACGACGCGATACGCGTACAAAGCGGAATGCACGCACGTACGCGATCGCGACCACCGGCGTAGCTTCAGCTCGTTCGCCTACGAACGCTGTCGCGTCGTACGCTCGTAAACATTTATAGAGCTGGTTTCTATTCTCTGATGATTCTCCGTTTATTTTCTACGTTGGACGCTCTCGACGATCGAACGTACCGACGTCGACTGACGTTTCGTTACGTTTAGCAATCGCAGTCAGAGCGAGAGACCAATTTCTTTTCTCTTTTTTTTTTTTTTTCACGCTCTTTTCACGGATCTCTCGAGTCACGCGAACGAGAGCAAGAGAAGAAAAATTGTTCTCCACGACGACAAAACGTAGCGTGTAGATTTAATTCGTATAGATTCGATGTGACGCGCGGATCTCTTTGCTTCTCGATATCATCGTGCAAGACGATCTTTTGGCAAATCCACGCGACCACGGTTCGTATCGCCGCGCAATAATTCGTCACCGCGTTGAGGACGTCTCTTTGTACTTTGCAAATCGGACGCTGGGCGGTGGCCAACTTCAACTCTTACCTCGTATCATAGTTTATCGAGCTTTCGAACTTTTGCGACAAAAGGTCGAACGGTGGTCCTATTTTGCTACCGGTGAACGGTCCAGTGATGGATAATTATGCACGACGGTGCGACCAGAGTCGCGAGAGAATCGAAAATCGTCGAAAGCGTGCAAAAAACGATGACGCCCTGCCGACGAGGATAACTTTACACTTCCTAAGGACAATCAGAAGACTGATCTCGGTAAGCGAGCGCTTCACTTCGAAAGACTCTCTTTTGCCACGAGAACGAGGACGAAATTTTTGAAGACGCTGCTCGTGTAATTCGGGGGAGGGGGTGGATACTCTCTGGAATTCTCCAGAGCAATTTCCTCTCCCAAGATTTAATGTCCCAACGCAGCCGACTTCGTAACGGACAATTGATTCATCTTTATTACCCACTTCGGGCATTTTCTTGTTTGCTCGTGTTTCTTTGGCGTGAAGAAGGAACGCAGACGCGTCTACGTTCCTCTCTCTCTCTCTCTCTCTCTCTCTCTCTTTCTCTTTCTCTCGCGAGTAAGCGAGCGTTGGCAATTGGCCCAGTTACTAACGTACATCAGCGAGCGAATGACGCGTGTCTTTTCTTCACGTGATGCCGCGCCAGTGACGCAACCGTTCGCGTACAATCGTAACCGTGCGAAACAATGAGAAAGATTCACGCTTCGCGGTCGAAACAAGCTCTTCTCCGACTTGTTGTCGAGCCCGGGAACTTTGAAATACTGGAAATACTGTAAAAAAAAAACTTGCCTCGAGAGCAAGAAATTCAGCGGGAACTATGCAACTTCTCAGACCTCCAGATTTTTTACACTGCTCGATTTTTTTTTTTTTTTCTTTACGATAGCTGAGAAAATTAAATCCGTCGTTGGATGGAAGAATACGAAATTCAGGACGTCGAACTGAATCAGCCGCGGCTTATTTTTGTCGCGGGACTTCGAATCTTTAATCGAAAGAACGGAAACGATGCTAATTCGATCGCGCATATCGTTCGATCGCGCGTCAGTCTGTAACGTCAATATGCACGTGTACCGGTAAACAATAAAAAACGACGAGGAATAAAACTCGGTGTTATTAATCTCGTGGATTCATGACGCAAGCGCGAAATCGCGAAAGAAACACAACGTTTTCAAAGCCATGTTCTCATTTTTTTTCTTTTTTTTTTTTTCTTTTTTTGATCAGTTACACGATGCAATAAAAATATGTATAATACATAATACTGTGTGGAAAGAGGAAACATCTTGAATACTCTGAAAAAAAAAAAAGATTTTTGTATCAGTTATTGGCCTTTCGATTCACGTTAGATAAAAAAATATTTTTCGCATCGTCACGATTCGAAGAGATCGACTATCCTGTTTATGTGTATTTCGCCTAACGATCTATCGCGTCATACTCTACAATTGCGATTAGATCGAGCCTTATTTGCTATCGAGTACAAAAAAAAAAGAAGGAAAAATAAAAAACGTTCAATTCCCATTAAGTGCCTTACTACCGCCGTTACCATTATCTATTCGACTGACGCATTATCTGCCAACAAATATCGCCGATATCGTCGTCGTTGTTAACTTCTCGTGGAATTGTCGTGCAGTTTCGATGGACGTAGCGTTTAATCGATCTTCCACGATAAACACGTGGCGTTCCGTAGAAGGTATAGTTCGCGGGAGCAACCCGGAAATCGGCAAGACGCAGATCTCTACGATCGATTCACGTTGTTTCGCGATTTCATTAGGCGCCGCTTGATCTCCCTGCTCGAGTGGAGCTGACTGACAATTACAGATCATCTCTGTCTGTCGAAGACCGACGACCTGACGGTTAAGAGTACGCGACAGATCTTGGTTTGAGCACGTATCTCCTTCTAATTGCAGCAGAAAATTATAAGAAATCGTCGACTGTCCGGCCAAGCATTCTGAAAATACGTGTATAGGGGAGAGTCTTATGATACCGGACACTCCGAGCTTTTCAATTATAACTTGGCCACTTCTCGATAGAAATTTAACTATAAAAACAAAAAATTATGTAATAAAAATGGCGTTTGATAAAAGAGTACAAACTGTTTTCCTTGAATTTTATCATAACAGGGATTAATAATTCGTTTAAATAGGAAAATCATAATTTGCAACGTACCAAAAATTGTTCTCCAGTAGCGGACACCTACTCAAGTAGTAGATATTAATATCTATACAATCAATAATGTTAATAAACAAGGCATTTCGAAATGCGTTTACAAATACGACGAACAATGTAATCGATGTTTTCTTTTTCTTGGGACGTGGAAAGCCGCTCTCACGTTGTCCTGTGTCCATTTTTCTTTTACCTCTTCAACTGTAGACATTTTTCTCCAGAAAAAAAAAAAAAAAACGGAGAAGAAAACTTTTAATCGTAAAAAAATGTTTTTAAAAAGATTTAGATTTGCTATGCAATGTACAACGTAAATCGTAGAAACTGGCTTATTAATGTACACCTAATACAGTTTAGAAACAATATATGCAATACGACAAAATTATTATTTTATTTAGCTGAGAAATAAGACATTGTAAACAGCAACATCGACAAAATAGCAACGTAAACATATAACTTCTTGTATATCTGGTAACACTGAAAAAAAAAAAAAAAGAATAACGCTAGAATACGTTGTCAAGGACGATAACATTAATTTGTTTTTCCATCGATTATGCTGATAAAAACAAAAAACTACATTTGTCCCCGGTACGACTCTCCGTACATCGGACCTTCGTCCCGAATTTAACGTTAGAGGAAAGCAACAGTTACAGTTTTTGTTAGAAAAGTTAGTTAGTCGTTTCGACGAATTGTGTGCGCGTGGCCCCGCGATTCATCATTGCTCGCCGACGTAAACTACTCACGCGATATCGCCGATCGATCGATGATTACGCCACATCAACACATCAACACGTTGTTGATCGTTCGAGCGATCGAAAATGGAAAAAAAACAGGAAGAAAAAAAAAAAAGAACGCTCGGCAACGACGTTGCGCGAGGAGGGCCTTTAATCAGGAAAATAAGATGGATTGTGATGGCAGGTGATAACCTCTTACGCACTGCTTTAGCGCAACGATAAAATTTCAAGACAGGTAAAATAATTGATCGTTCGTTCGGATCGTCGCTCGACTAGTATTCGCCTATCAGAGCCGACTCGCGATTCCAGTTTCGTTTTAAGTCGCGCGAGATTTAAATATTAAACAGCGCGGAGATTGCGTTGTAGATTGCGTACGTAAATTAGCAGCAGCATTTACGTCGTTCATTGTTTCGAACGGTATTAATTCATCTGGTTATTTAGGTGGACAATTATTTGTCAGACGTCATTCGCGGTGCAAAGTTTTCAGCAAATTGCGTGACTGATGGAACGCTTGTCGTTTTATTTTCAATCGGCTCGATTATGCCCGACGGCCGAGGCTATACACGTGCGCGCGTTCGCTTGGAAATTAACTAAAAAGTCGCGACAACCTCGCAGGTGCGTGCAGCTGTGTTTTCAGGTGGATTTCCCCTAGCTCTCTGGCTCGTGACCCTACGAAGCTGGCATTTAGCTTTATCATTCGCCGATTCACCTGACAATTGAGACTTATCTCGTTAAGCCTGATATCGAGGCGACGAGTTTTGGACCTTCGCGGCTTATTATTCAATGGCTTAAGAAATGCAGCTCGAACATTACGTAATGGCATAATTGCACGAAACTTGTACACAAGGTGAAAAGAAAAGTTTGTCCGCGGCTATCATTGATGAATTCTACACCATCGATTTGATGGAAATGTAAAGAATCTGCTGCAAAGTTGATCTTGACCTTGAATTTCAAGGTAAAAAAAAAAAAATATTTTTTTTCTTTTCTGCAGTGCATAATTCTCTGCGTTCTAACAGCGACTTTACGGTTTTGAACGCGTGGATGTAACGTATGTATTTCGAATAATGTTAACAGTTAGTTTTACTATTTGATTATTATACTGTGTATTATATGCTGATTATTAGTGCACTACATGCTATAACTATAATAAATCGAATATTAGTGAAACCTGAATCCAGAACTATAAAGTCGCTGTTAGGACGCACGCGTTCAGAAATTGTTTTGCCATTTCTCAAGAGAATTATCAGGTTTCTTGAAAAAGTTTTACCTTTGTGATGAATAGAATATAATGAGAAAAAAAAAAAATAATTTGAAATTCAAAATCCAGGTCAATTTTACGACAGAATTTTCACCATCAAATTGAAGGTGTAGAGTTCGTCAAGGTCGATTGCAAAATTCTCCATCGGCTGTTGACGCGAATCTTGCGGTAGAATAACAAATGCAAATTTAATAATTTCGCGTTTTATTTTCAAGAAAAAGATTGTTGACACTGCTGGAAATAAAATGGCGAGAAATGCTCGCGATTAGAGGACGTTTGCGTCTTACGCCCGCGGGTGTGTCCTCTGCACGGTACATACGTTGAGTTTGTGCTGCACTGGCGAAGCATTAGGCGCACGATACGCGTGCAAAGCGCGCGTAATTTATGCCAGATATTGTTGTAAAACGGCGAACACGGCGCCGGTTCCGTACGATATCGGAAAACAAGCGAAAGAACGAACGTTTGTTTCCTGAATTATAGAAACCCGGCCTCTCCCCTCCTATAAATTTCCATTTCCGTGTTGCGTTTGTTACGTGTGTGCACGCCAACTAACCTCGCGAAAGCTTCTTGATACGTAATTCCTCGCCGTTTAATAAATTCGTAATTAACGTCCCAGCTGTGAAATTGCAGTTTCAACGCTCGTCTCGCGCGTTTATCGTGCCGCTTCGATCGGAAAAGTGGGCCCGCCAGGACGAACGCGTCTCTCTATTTCCACGATCGACTCACGTGACGTACCGTACGTGTGTACATATGTACGCGCACGCTACGAGAAAGCCAGAAACAAAAGTAGAAACGACACGGTCTATTTTCATCGCGTGCGTAACGAGACAGGACACGAGACATCGCGACTCGTCGCTCCAAGAGGAAAAATCCGAAAATAATCCACGGCGCGCGGTTAGAGACTGTGTAAATCCCTATAGACGGATAGCGGGGGAAAAAGGAACGCGCTGTTCCCCCGTCTATTTTTTCAGCGATTCGACTTTATTACTACTACGTGCACATGGTCGCACACGATCGCGAACGCCCGAGGATGACAAAGCGGCCCGCTTTTGTTCCATTTCCAACCAACTTCCATTTGACGAACTAAATATAGCCGGCACGCCACCGTTCCCGCGCGTTTGAATTAATTTTCGTCGTTTCTGCCCGCTTTCAGTGGCGCTTCGCCCCGACCATCTTCCTCCTCGTTGTTGATGGATAATTAGGGAAGAATTTCACGGTGCCAAGTCACTCGTCCGCTCGTCTAAATTTAAACGAAACCGTCGATCGTTGGCGACTTTGAAACGGGACGCACGGTCGAAGAACGAAATTTTCTTATTCTCGAGAAATCGAGACGCTCCGTACAAGTATCCTACATACAGGATGGGGAGTATCTTGGCAAAAGACTCGGGGCAATAAAGTCAGAAGTGAAAACCTCTATCGCGAAATTTCTCTGGCGCGTAGCACTTTGCCGATCTGCGAACGAAAAGAAAGAAAGAAAGAAAGAAAAAAAAAAAAAAAAAAAAAAAAAAGAAACGATTCGAACGCGATTCACAGTCGGCACAGACGAAGCAGTCTCGAATCTCGAGTCTCGAGGCGACCATTGTCTCGACCTGTCGTATATCAACGTTGCTCGCTAAATAGCGACCGATCCCTCCTATCGACGAGAGAATTCCGCGAGTTTCGAGTCGTTGGAGCGTGTTGTACGATCGACAACGAAAAATGGTGGTATCTCGGGCCGTGGCAAAACGCTCCTCGAGTGTCTGTCCGTTGTCCGTTATCCGACGGCCATTTAGCCGGTCGGCAATATACCGCGCGTCTCGCATCGAAATAAATTTATAGGGGAGCATGCGTTAGAGAGAGTGGACAACTTCCAGGAACGAGTGGTCGATCGATCGCGGCAAGTGAACTTCCGCGATACTATCGACGTGTATTTATACGTGGGCGCGTTCGACGTGGACTCACCCTTGGATTACGATAACGCGTTATCAGTTTGGTGGTTGCTGCAGGCCGAGAGAGAAACCGAAAGAGAGGGGGGGAGAGAGAGAGAGAGAGGGAAAAGGCGAGCACAATGGCGATTAATTACTCGGAGAAGAAGCGGAAAGTTGGAATTTCGTGAAGCACAAACGGAGTGTCAAACGGACTCCTTGCGACATGATTCCTTCTGTAATTCACCAACGCTGATTACACAAAGAAACGAACGATCGTCGGGTGTTTCGAGGAGAAACAGAGGTGCGAACAACCTTTCGACGAAGAAACTGAATTCCGACGACTCGCCGCACTTTTTAGTTTCCACGCTCGTTACTTTTTCCGGCGTCACGGCACATAGCTAATTCGTTCGTTAAAATCAGAGTTCGTCTGTCGTTCGTCTTCGCCATGAAAATTCGTTCTCACTCTCTGTTCGGGGCAGTGGGTACAAATTACAATTTTCTCTATCTTCCTTTAACTGTAGCAGCGTTAACGGTAAAGAAAACAATTGTCTGTATACCTAGCGCGAGTATACATTGTGAGAGCCGCGATGCTCTCAACGTAGTGGAGGGGATAGCGCTAGCGTTCAGAGAAGTAGGGGGAGGAGCAAAGGCCGCCAGTTAGCCACTTCTGATCAAAATAACAGATCACTCCCTACAAAGCCATTTCGAAGCGACAATTCGAACGCCGCTAGTCAATTGATCGCGTAATTTCGCCAAGCACGCGGATATTAATTTTAACGTTCTCGTTGCCGAATCCCAATCTGAATTCCCTGGAAGCGACCGATTAGAAACTCGGTTTTGAAACACCGCGAACGTCCAGACGCCAGGCCAGAGTGGGAAGTTTGGTCGAAGAAAGTGAAAGGCCATAATTTACGCGAAAACATCGTGGTTTAAAGGTCAGATTTGATCTCGGACAGAGCCTGATAACGGTGACGTTGGAATTTCGTCGGTCAGCGGACCATTTTATCAGATAACCTAGGCCAATCCTGGTGATATTAGGCTTTGTGTGATTCACCGACTTGGCGCCGCGCTCTGGCCGCGTCGCAATGGAAAATGTTAGGTGGAAATCCGATATTATGTTTTGACAGGCTTCTAGCCTGATCGCCGCGGATTACGAAACAAAAACATTCGGCGGTACCCGTTCGATCTCGCGTGTAAACGTGGCGATCGCGCGCAGCCCGTGAGTACGTACACACGTGCGTGCTAGAGTTAGTATCCAGGTACCTACGAGATACCCGGATAGAGCAAAATAACTCAGGTATCTCGTGTGATATCCGAGTACCCAGATAATTGAGGCTGGAGTTAGTATTGCTTGACTCGTCGGACACTCGATATCATTTTATTCCATGTTTCGAGTAATTTACGTCCTTACGACGAATAACAAAACAAATTATAATTTATGTTCACTGGAATGGCGCAGAATTGGAGGCATCGAAAATATCCAAATTTTTGGTAAAACTTGCTAAAAAAAATATTATCAGCTCTGGAGGAGTATTTTTTTATAATTACGTATGCAGAGATTACGTGTGTCAAGAGATACGAAACCTACTACTGAAAGATCTTACTAATATTTTTATACAAAGACGTCTTTAAAATAATTATTTTGTTGTTTCATACAAAGACGTCTAATTTAAAATAATTATTTCGTTGTTTTATTATTGTTTATCATTGTCGCTGAAACATAAATTGTATTGTAGGCCGGTAATAAATTATATTGTTATATCCGAATAATACGAATAATTTATATCCGATGTTTCAAGTAATTTATTGTAACAATGAAAATGACTTATAATTTATATTAAACGAATTACATTAGAATGGTGGAGAATCGGGGGATAGAAATATTCAACATCGATAAAATTTGCTGAAAGATATTATGGCATATGCAACATCTGCCAGCTTTAAGAATATTTTCCACAACTGGAAATATTGTTAGTTCAAAGCAGAGGAGCTCTACTATTGGAAAATCTTACTGATGTATTTGTACAGAGACGTGCAATTTAAAATAATTATTCGTTTGCATTATCATCTGTCGTTAAAACGTAAATTCTGTTGTAGACCGATAATGAATACATAATAAATTATATTGTTATATCCGAGCAATAGATACATATAGATAGTCTCAATTATGTCATGCACCCAGATATTTCATAACAGCTCTAGCGCGTACACGAGGCGCTCATCGTCGTAAATCAAGCGACGTTATCGTCAAATTTCGAATTTCGTTGCGCGTCGCAGTCCTTATCGGTTCGTGGCCGCGAGCGTAAATATTTCCCATCGGAAGTAACGAGGAAACTGGCTGCGAAACGTCTGCGAAAAGGAACGGCTCCAAAGGGAAAATCGCGAACTTTTCGCAACAAAAGTGGACGACATTGACCCAGCGACGAACGCAAAACACGCACGGCACGCTATTTTTGGAAAATATTAGGCGAAACTGTGAGATAACGATTCCCGATAAAGCGGCACGCGCGGCTTTATCGTTCGGGGAGAAAAAAAAAAAGACACGCACGGTCGTGCCTGTATTTTAAATTTGCTCGGACTCGAGTCTGATTTTAGACATCGTGGCGACACATTGTCGTTTCTTTCTTTTTTTCTGTTTTTACGTTAGAGGTTACCGATAAATCAGCGACGTTGGCACTTGCGGACAAAACGGCGCACGAATTACTTCGATTGCGTTAAACAAACGGACTCGCGTCGTTCGATATTTAAAGCAATTGTTGTTACACTACGCTCGTTGTCGGAAAAATTGAGAAATGGAAAGCATGCTCCGACTTCGAGATACAGCACGCGTAATTTGAGAAAACTTTATTTCGGCGCGGTTGACGCGAAAAATACAAAATTACCATTCACTTTGAAAACTCCAAATTTCAATAAGAAGCTATAAGAATGTCATTTGGTGGTATGTTTCCTTTACATTACCGATGAAACTGCTGTTGTATTTTATGAAAAAAAAAAGTTTGATAAAGTGCACAAAAATATTCGGAGAATACTAGATGCATTGAAAAAAATAATTAAGATAAAATAATTGGATAATAAGAAAAAATAATTGGATAATAAGAAAAAATAATTGGATAATAAGAAAAAATAATTGGAAAATAACCGATATACCAAAGATAATAATCATACTTCTTTCTACAAAACATATAGCATTTTTATCGGTAATATAAAGGAAACATATCACCAAGTGACATTTTTATTACTTCTTATTGAAATTTCGAGTTTTTAAAGTAAATGGTAAATTTTTCATTTTACACAACGAGTATACACGCCAACCGGCACCGATAATAAAGTTTTGGATCGACGATTATACACTTGCGGCGCTGGCAACTGATTGCGGACCATAACGAGTGACCAAACCGTCACAGAATAATTCGTCGCTCTCTTTTCGAACTCGTCGGTGTGACATCGCCGGATAGAAATTATTAAGAAGTAATTTAACAAAATCATTACTTGTCTTACTTAAATGTACCTAAAACTGAGAAAATATTGTAATTTTGGGACAAAGAATTAAGTCATTCCAGCGCAAGAGGTTAACAGAGGAAAACTCGTTCTCGCGCGGGGCACACGCCGATCGAAACGTCGATCGTGCCTCGTCATTACGTCTTGAGAAATACGAGAGAAGTGATCTCGTCGGACTCGGATCTCCGAGATATTCTCGCTCGCAGACTTCCCGGTGACGTTTACGACTGTCGTTACTCGCGTCGTGGTTCGCATGCACGTCGAGCGCGTGTGCACAATACGGCTCGCGGCTTTATCGCGTAACGTATAACGTTAAAAGCGAGTTGAATCGCCGTCGGTGTGCAAAGCACTCGGCAACTAGACACTAGACCGTTTCTCCTTCGTTGCTGTGACGAGCGAGCAATTGCCAAATATGACCATAAGCTCTCCGATTGTTATTTAAACGTCGCGCGGGAGGAAGAAATAACAGCCGAATTTGATAAATATGCGTGTGAACAGATGAATAAATAGACACGCGGTCCGTGCGTGTCCTGTTATTTCGAAGCCGTGCGCAAAGATGATCGTCGGATCTTAAATCCCTCTAACGAGTGTCAGTCGCCGATTTCGAGATATTGAAATTTGGCGTAAATGTGGCTTTCGAAAAAATATTTGACGCGTATCTCTTTTTTTATCGGTTGAAAAGGTGAAAACTAATGTACTTTGTCAAATATCTCGGAAATTGCTAAAGATGTAGTTTTGTGTACGTTGTATCAAATTAGTGTCTTTTAACGACGAATTTCAATGATGTATACCATTTTGCGAAAGAACCATTTGTTTAAACGATATATATTATTTAAAAGATGTGTCTTTTAATCATTTTCTGGATGGATTTTCCAAGCGAATGTTAACATTTTTTTTGTATATATTTGTTTTTGAAAACTATATATTAATTCTAACACAAATTACGGATAAATTGGAATTTTGATTTTTTTAAAGATATAATACATACAATGTAACTAATTATTATATGTAATTTGTAATATTATTTATAACACGAATTACGGATAAATTGGAATCTTGATTTTTGCAAAAAAATTGACAGATTACTCGGAGAAATGCGGCACTCTCGAAGAGTGCCATGTCGCGATCTACGTTCGATTTCATAGATGCACGTGCGTAATCTGCGATCGAGAGGCGCTTAACGAGATCGCAGATAAGATACATCGACGCCGGAAGTGCGTCAGCAGAGGTACTTTTGTCTGGCTCGTCAATGATTGTTTTCAGTTAGCGGTCGTTTATCCAACGATAATCGCCGCCAATCGGCTGGCCATAATACATATGTATGTATATGTGTTCAGCGCGTAATATTTTCATTTGCGCGATCGCGACACCGCGAGTGGCCCGCGTAATCTTGTTTTCGTTCGCGGGGAAACTTTCGGAGAGTCGAGACTCGTTTCAGCATCGACGACTCATCGTCGATCTCCTCGTTAACCGAGAGATAAGAGGCAAGGAAACCCATCACGAACTTGCCTTTTCTTCTCTCCAAGTATTTACTTCGCGTACTGTCCGTACAAAATATTTACGCCACCGAGCGAGCACTTTCCCGATATTTGTCGTTATTCTACTTCAGGTGCCGGCCACATTTGGTTTCCTCGTCATCTTGTACACACAGTGAAAGCCAATTTTAATATACTCTATCTCCCCGATCGACGGAATTTCATCGAGGAAAGAAATTTCATCGAGACGACGGAACTGAGAAAAAATAGGCGCATCCTGTTTGTCTCGGAACTGGGATCTCGTTAATACCAGGAATACCAAGAAGCCAAGTAAGGCAGGCGTGTCCAACTCGCGACCCCTTTGGCCCCATTTACGCAACCCACGCTGTGTAACCAAAATTGGAATAATTGAACAAGAATTTTATCATCTGAATAATTTTAACCGTGACCGTGAACGACTTGTTCCCCGTATGAAGCACACGAGAAATAAAATAAGAAGCAAAAATTTCAGACGACCATCTTGAAAATACTCGCCCTGTATCAAACCAGATATTAATGAACTGATATGTAAAAAGAGACAAGTGTTCTCAGTGTTCTCATTAAAAGATTTTCATATTTTTTTAAATTAATATATATATATACATATATTATATACAGTTACCGACAAAATTGAGTGGACAGGTAATGGAAATAGATATGAATTAAATTCAGTCAAAGTAGTACTATTATTACTAAGTTTTATATATTATATACCTTTATGGTACATAGATTATTTAGCGAATGATTGAAATTGATATTAACATTGGTATTGAAATAATATGTACTTAAACAGAAAGTTACCTGTTTGTCTAGGGACAAAAATAAGTAGATACACTCATTTTTTTCGTTATTCCAAGGCAAACAATGTAAACAAATGTGAAACGTTGCTCCTATTCTTACACTATGATATTTCAATTAACTGTTTAGTTGCTTTCTAGACTTTGTACAGGACAGATTATTTGTAAGAAAATAGCAGAATGTCAGCAAGAAAAGAAATTCGCTATAAAAGTTGTTTCGATATCCGCATCAAAAATATTATTATAAACTATGCGCGGCTCTCGACAAATTTTTGTTAGGCCCCAATGAGGACCCAGAAGATCTAACAGGTTGGACGTCCGTGCTCTAAACTCTCTAAACTGTTCCGTGAAAAAAAAGGGAATCGCTGCGAAACGTTCGCGGGACGCCGATGTGTACTTTTAATTAGCAACTGGCTGAATCGTGGCAATTAGTCGGGCGATATTCGCGCGATCACGCCGCGATTACTTCGGACAACTGGCAGGAGCCGGGGCTGGGGAATCGCTTCTGCTGAATTTTATTTAACTACGCGATAGTCTTTCGACTACTTTGGCTTTATCCGGTTTCAAGCACTTTCGACGTTTGCGAAATAATTGGCAGAAAGAGAGAGGAAGAGAGAGAGAGAGAGAAAAAAAGAGCGACGCTGTGGCAACGAGGCTACTGTGATGATATTCTCCGCTCTCGATAGAGACGTTTGCTTACTTTCGCTCATAGGGGCTTGGGACATTTACTTCTATTTGTTTCGACAAATTGAAATCGAAGAGAGAAGATAAAAATGAAATAATCGTTGAAAAAAAAAAATGTGAACGAGTTTTTTCTCAGTTAAAAATGATGTGTATTGAGGAGAGAATATTGCATAAACATTTTGGATATGTTCTTGCCAAAAAGTAAAACCAATGTTTATGTTTTTTTTCCGCCGTTTTTTTTTTTTTTTTTTTTTTTTTTTTTTTTTTTTTTTTTTTAATTACAGTTTCCATACTATTTCTGACATTTGTGCTAATTTTGTACCGATGTGTTATCTCATTCTTGCTGCGGAACGTTCTACGAATCTGTTTTCAATCTGTTTTTGTACCTGTCTGCGCAATTTGTCTCAGAGTTTGATTGGCCACTTCATAATTTTCCAGTGAATTTTTTCAAGTTGATTCAAATCATTTCTACATACCTTTAACGCGTGTTCAGAGCCACCTTTACGCATAATAAATGATTCTTGATAAATTTTCAAATTGAATTTTCTCGAAAGAAACGAAAGCTTTAACGAAATTTCTTTCTCTTTTCTCGATTCTTTCTTTTTTTTCACCGCTAATTACGGGACACTCTGTGTATTTCGCTCCCCTTTCACAACTAAAGAAGAGTATTTACAAGAACGTGCGGATGTTATTACGGAGAATCACATTTTTATCAGACGTGCCGATCCGCCGATATTTTGCTTTGGTAACGATGTTTTCGCGCGCGGCGTCGACGCGGCGCGAATTAAAACCCGCGCGCGCCTTTTTCAATCAGCCTCGTTAAAAATACATTTTTTACCGATCCGCGCGCGGTCTCGTTTACGAATTCGCCGCGCCGACCCGGAGCCAAAGGCTCGCGAAACGTGAACGCGACCGCGTGTCGTAAATGCGATCAGCGAATCGTAAACTCTATTTTTCCTTTAGCTAATCTATGCTATTAATATTTGTATGCCAAGCGGCTTCATTTATAACCGTCTTTTACGGCTTCTTTTATGACCGGCATCCTCACCAGTCGTAATATCCATCCGTTTAAATTCGTTTCTTTACAAACGTAGGATCGTCCCGTCATTTCTTTTCTTCTCCTTGGCAAAGCGATCGGCGAATGATCCTTTCTTCTAGCTTCTCTACGCATAAAGTTATTCGGATTCGATTAATAACTTCGCTGCGACGAGAAAGCGGATCGGACAGTGCAGGATGAAACGCAACACGAGCGGCCAATCGTTGACAATTTCATTGCTCAGTCATACAAATGATTCAGGAAACATACATCGAACTTACCAATAATACACCACAAACATATAATAATCACCTGGATCGCACCAAGGAATTGAAGGAAATGAAAAAGCCGACTCCTTAGCCAAAGAAGCAACGACAGACCAAACAAAAAAAGAAACCAACATCCCAATCCCACACCAAGAGCCTACTAGCTTCAACGACCAAAGCGGAAAGAGAAGAATGGAACAGAAGATCTGGAGTCTACGACAAATAGAACCAAAATACACGACATAGCACATTATTTCTATCAAAAAATATCAAACAACAATATAAGCAGAATAGAAAGAATAGTTATGACTAGACTTCGAATCGGACACTCCAAGATCACACGCGAATACCTCCTAAGCAAAACAGAACCACCTTTCTACAACACCTGTAACCAACAAATCACCACCTAATGCCTGCTACATGAACGCAGAAAATATCGAAACTTACGAAACTAAAACATCGCTCTAACCTGCCAGAAACAATAAAAAAACGTTATCAACTACCTAAAGGAGACCCAACTACTAGACCAGTGATAAAGAGACAATTTCAGCACGTCGCTAAAGACCTCGTAGTCGATGCGACGCTAAACCCCATTTAAAAAAAAAAAAAAAAATTTCATTGCTCGAGACTCGGCAATCGGCAAGGTTCGCTCCCCGATACCCTTTGGATACTTCGGCAAACTTTTCCAACGCGTCGCGTCGCTTGGCTTCCGGAGGTTTCGGCGTTTGCGAAAGAAAAGACAGAAAAAAGGAGACAGCGGGAGAGCGATAACGGGGACGCGTCCGAGCCACGATCGACGTAACGGATCGTGCTTCGATGGTTAATCAGTCGTGCCACGCAGGTGGTTCGCTCGCGTGACGTAGTTCGAGCGCTATTGTCCCGGCGTTTCGCCGATTTGGCGGCTCGTTATTATCGGCCAACTGCGCTCGCAATGACGCACGAGCTACGTCGTCGCACGTGCAACGACGCTCGCGTTCGCCAGTTTTCCGCTGTATATCGAGTAGTATCATTCGGAATGAGGAAAATATTTTCGTACGTTTGGCCACGTAACGCGACCGACGCGCGCGTGAATTTAAACCTCTCGAATCATCGCTCGTGTCGGGGCAAACAAACACACGACGCGCGACGCCGTCGAGATTACGCGACGTTCGCTTGGAAAAACTCCAAACACGGCGAAGCGAATGTTCCACGTCACGTCTCGAGGAGTCGCGTCCGAGAAATTTCCAGAAAAGCCAAACACGAAATCCACCAAAATGTAACAACGCGAACGACTTCCCCGAGACTTTGACGATCGAGCAGGACGCATCGATGAACAACACGTTCGCGGACGTGAACGTTACAGCACTCATTGTATGTAGCTATTAAAATGTGATATTCCGAGCACTCGGACAAAATGCGACTGATAAAAATTTAAGTATCACAATTAGTTTAAAAATAAATGACCTAGTTTTTCCTTTTACAGCTCGACAAAAATATTTACTGTCCGCGAATGTTTTAACACATTGTTGACCGGCTGTTATTTCGTAATTGTACGTATGAGAGCGAAACAGTCTAAATATACTTTATTTACACAGAATGAATTTAAATAAAACTTTGCATATCTCTTATATACATTATGTTTTATACATATGTAGGCTTGAGACCCCAATTTGTAGGAATTTTGATGAAAGATGGTTGTCTATTTAAAGTTAAATAAAGAAAATTCGTTAAATAATGATTATAAAGTGACGTTTTACACTATTTTCTTAATTGTTAAACTCGCTAGACTCGCAACTCTCAACTGTCTTCTCTCTGACTTTTCGACATTCACTTTCTTCTTCCTCATCTGCACAAAATTCGTCATTCGTACACACATACACACAAACGCATCCAAACCTTTAGTATCTTAAACGCTAGGCCTGGAGGGCTAGCCATAAACAATCCCAAGTCCCAAGGCCTAACTTTCTCTACAGTTTATGGTGCACCACTTGGGACATTTCCAATTGTCGGGCACTGGAGAAAGTTCTGGGCCCTTTCCCAGAATTTGCCCATCCCACACATATAACATATTTTAGTAATATTCTTTTGGTATGATAAACTGTATAGCAATCATCTACGTGTAATATAGATAAGTGACTCGGTTTCTGCGAATTTGCCGTTTTCGAGATCTATTATTTATAACTGTCTTTCGATAAATTATCAATTTCCACATTGTTACAATAAAGCGTCTGCACATGATTCATTGAAAAGTTTCTTCGCCATTACGATCTGTTGTGATTGAAAGTTCTGCAACACTAAAATTGCCGTAAAAATCTAAAAATAGTCAATAAAAGTAATTCTTTTTATAATAAAGTGAACACGACGAAGAGAGATTTCACGATATCCTATATTATCCTGGTTGTTAAAAATTAAAATAGCGAATGCAAGTGCAAACACGAGTTAACTCGTGACTGGTCAACAATGTGTAACCGTTCTCTGATTTTTCCATTGCGATTCGGGACTTAAGACCCGTCTCTATTTCTCGCGAGAGTATTCTCTATTCCTTCCTCTCAAACAGTTCTTACTCTCGGACAGTAACTGCCAGAAGCAGTATTCATTTGCGAGAAATACTCTCGAGAGAGCAATTCGCGACAGTTTTACTCTCGAATGGAGAAGGGCCTTTGGATCTGGACATTTCGAGCGACAACTCGAGAGAGGGGGAGAACACGGCGGAAAATTACACGTTCCTTTGTCCCGTGTTAAAACAATTCGGCCACTTTCGCATTCAAAGCGTGAGCACCAGAATCGACGGGACTCGGAAGATGTTGGTTTTCATCGAGTTACCAAACGACGTTCCGTCAGCGAATACAAATCAGGTCATCCCGTGCATGCAGCGACACCCACACAGAGCTGTGTGCACGAGTACCTGTCCGTCCCTGTCCGCGGACCGGAATACGACGCGGCGGAAGTCGGCCTAAAGAATAAACGGCCGCCCACGATCGATCAAAGATTCCACCATGTTGGAACAATAAGTCACCGCTGTTGACACGTTGCGTTAACTCCCGCGGCTTCGGCAATCTGCCCACTTGAATATCGCCTCGAAAAAACGGACAAGTTTGCACATTTGAAGTCTTTCAGCAAATGTCAATGTTTGGTTTCGACAAATTTCGAACATTTTGGAAGTGTTGTTGGAAAAGAAACGTCGTCTCGTTTCCCAGTTTCGATCGCGTCAAGCGAGACGGTACGGCAAGTGCAGTAGCTAATTCGCGCGTTGCGTGCATAAACTTATATAAAACCAGTTTTGCATTAATCATCGAGGTCAAGAGTCTCGCTCGTTCCAATGACCTTCGATTATTAAGCACGTGCACGATACGAAATTAGTTCTCGAATGAACCACGATTAGAAAACCATTTGCATTTTCTCCGCGGTTAAGGCGGAACTGAAATACGATTTGTATAAATTACGAAATGCGAAGCAGGAGTGCAGAGAAAGAAAGAGACGACGATGTTGCAGCTGGAACGAATGCTAGGCTTCTATTTTCTAATTAATTATTAATCTGATCGCGTTGATCATCCATTTAGTTGTCACCTCAGAAAGCTCTGACGCCTCTGACCCACTATGCCGTCGCCAAAATCCGCTTGGCATCTCGACAATAAACACGTGCTATTGAGACGACCACGTTGCGCGAGCCGATCGAATCATCTCAGCGATGGCAGTGTGATTCGCGACCTGCGTCCCTTCGTTGTTCTTCGCACGAAAGCCCACGTTTTCAATTCGCGAAGACTGTGACCGGTGGATAATGAGGCCGAGTGTTTTAGCAAACTGCAAAGCCCTATTTTTTTAAATCTGGATTGTTCTTCGATTCATGTTTACTTGAAAACACCGCCGATTTCTGCCGTGCTCGGTAATTCTTCCCTCGCCGATTAAATTCCGTCAGCGTGTAAACAGAATTTTCCAGTCGTACGAACACGTACTGTCTCGTCACGCGTGTGGCCGTGAAATATTAATCGACGAACGCGCGAATTTCAAAAGTGGCTGAACACGGTGGCGCCTCGGTCGTAAAGCCGCTCGTTGCGTAACAGTGTCATAAATAATCGGGTCGCGTTATTACGCTATTATTAGTGCCGAGTGACAGTGGATGGTTGGTCCCGCGGTGAGAGATCGCGACGATATTGTAAATTATCGCGAACGTGCTCGACGGCGACACGAGGGAGAAGGTGGACTTGGTGGATCGTCAAGTTGGCTGATTAATTCGCGAATCGGAGAGAACGATAGAGGACGGTGCACCGGGAGTTGCTTGCTTGCTCGTAAACTTATTTACCGCAATCGTACCGTACCGTATCGACTGCGGACCCGCAGATACGGGCCAACTATATTATAAATGGACTTTGCGCACGTGTACATTTTTCCCCTGGCCGCGGCTGTTTACTCGAACGCGGCAGCAACGCGCGCGCGAAACGGATTGTTGTTTGTTCCCGGCCGATTAAGAGCGACATAACAGATTGTTACGCTAACGGTATCTTTCCTTCCTTACGGGCGTACGATACACGCAGGACGATTAGCCGTCTGATAAACGACATATTTTCGTCGAAAAGCGAGATTAACGAATCCTCGTGGCGGGATGTCGACTTGGATTCTTTCGGGCGGCCAGTTGCCACGATAAACGACGATAATACGCAACGAAATGTTATAATTTCAAAGATATTTTCGCCGGGATAACGAGTGACACGTGCAGCTTGAGCGACGATTAAACGCAGGGCAAAGAAGCAGATGAGTTGCAACGAGCTATCTCTCTCTCTCTCTCTCTTTTTCTGTGCTGTTGACGATCACCCATTTCTCCGACCACTCGACTGAAGATCGTCTCGTTTCGGAAATCCAAATACAATCAAACAATTTACAGATATCTGGCGCAATTACCCTTTGCTCGTTCACGTGCACCTCACCGGTGGACCGCGTGGCCCAAGTTGGAGCTTCCCCCCCCCCCCTTTTTTCGGCGATTAATTAAGACGCGTGGTTTCTGAAATTCCAAAGCCACAATCGACGAAGCGCGGCGATGCGCGTTGCCTGATGAATGATGTTCGAAGATCGACCAGCTACCAGTCAGCAATGATTCACGCAGCCTA
Source organism: Frieseomelitta varia (assembly GCF_011392965.1). NCBI lineage: Eukaryota > Metazoa > Arthropoda > Insecta > Hymenoptera > Apidae > Frieseomelitta > Frieseomelitta varia. Next base: position 114,730 of record NW_025110071.1, read on the forward strand.
CGCGATTTACTATATTGTTGTAAGTGACCAGGCGGTCGTAAACAGCCGATAAACGGTACAAATACTTTTTTATTTATTGCCAGGCGGCCATGCCTCGCATTATCGGTCACCACGATACATTCCTCTTTCTCCTCTCTGTCTCTCTCTCTCTCTCTCTCTTTCTCCTCGGAGGCTGCTGGCCTCCGCTCTCTCAGTTCTACGCTACCATTCGCTTTATCCGCATTGTTCTCTCCCGTGTTTCCTCGCTGCTCTCTCCTTCTAATTGCATTTCTTCCGCACGTCGGCCATCCGGTTTCTCCTCGATTAATCCCCGGTCTCTCTTGTTTTTTCCATTCATCGCGAACGCGACCAGACGTTTGCCTTTACTCGGTTTCTCGCCTCGAGAAGTAGGAAAATTACCGCGTGCTCGTCTATCGACTTTTGTTTGTTCCGGTCGTTTGCCGCGGCTGTTTACGAGCAGAGAATCTTTGCGAACACGCACCAACGATCCTAATTCCTAGCGTGAAACAGGCTAGGAATTAGGCCTTCGACTCGTAAAACGCAAGGGATCTTATTAAAAAAAAAAAAAAAAAATCAGGACACCATCGCGGTGTAAGTTCAATAAGTTCTTGTACGTAGCTAATTGTAAGCGTTGAGATGACAGAACGCGTGCGAGATTTGTTGTTCGCTGCTACTCTCTCTTTCTTCGCTGGACCGCCTTCGGTTTCGCTTTTCCCTTTTTCTTTTTTCTTCTCCGCTTTCTCTCTCTCTCTCCTCTCCCACGTCGCAACCGTTCGCGTACAATGTAATCGATAAAACGTCGCTGGGCAAAATTTTTATCGGTTACACGGTTGCACCAACGCACTATCGAGCGCGGGCCGAGAGCGTGGCGATTTCGCTCGAATTCCCAACTAATTAGTCACGTAAGCGCTAGATCCTGCAATCGACGATCGGTCTGGTATTCACCGATCAGATCTGACGCGATTGCGCTCGCGCCACGAACGTTCGATCGAGCACGGTGTGTATATGTGTGTGTGTGTGTGTGTGTATGTGTGTGTGTCGGGGGCCGAGGCCCGTTTCTGCGCTGGCCACGCGATCGCTCGCTGATAACAACCAGACGAATACCGTTCGGTTGTTCGTGGCTGAAAACGCGCCAGGCGAGAAGCTGATTAATCGAGGTTCACGCGGCGCGTTCACCGGGTTGTTCGCCGACAACCGAACGGAACCAAACGAAACCGGACGCGAACGGCCGAACCTATGGAAATTGAAATTTTCGCTAACCGGCCGGTTCTCGCGTGTATACGCTGTCAGAACTCCAGAGGCGCCATATTAACAGGGGAAATTACAAGGCTTTGCTACACACCGGCCGGAACTGGCGCGAGGTAATACTCCGCGGTGGTCTTATTAAGAGCGAGATCGCCGGCAAAATAAATAGGGGAATTTGCATCTCATTCCACGCAGATTCGTGGAAATTAGAGTAATTTCAAGCGTCCTGGCTATCGTAACGACCGCGTCTGCACCGCTGTTAATAATAGCTATTTAATGTCACCTTTCTCTCTCCTTCTCGCACGACGAGACGAGGAGCCGCGAGCACTTCATCTCCGAACGATGAAATTTTTCTACCCGCGAGCTAATACCCTCGCATCCCACCCGCTATCAATTATAATTGCCCGACGGATCGCCGCAGCAACATTGTTTCGCCTTCTTCCTCCGTCCCTTCTTCTTTTTTTCTTCTTTTTTAATCCAATTAATGCCCCGTTGCTCTTTTTTTACACTACGCCTTCTTCCTTTCCTCTGCCAGCGATAAATAATCGAGGATGTGGCGAGGTACATCGGCTGGAATCTTTACGGATTTCTCCAGAAAGTCGGGATCTCACCAGCCAGCAGAAATGTTGCCAAGCGTTAGCTGCCTAGAAGGGACGAGCCGATTATCTCGATACTCTGGCTGTTGCAGACCCGGGGCCGATTGAAATCATTGTTTTATTGGCGACGCCGGTGGCGCTCCTTTATTTGCGAGATGTCCGTGAGGCTCGCGCATTCATTAATTAGTCGGCCGTTTATTTCGCCGAACCCCCCGGACTGTTTTTCTTGCCCGGGTCGTGTCGATCCAACAAAGGCGAGGTGGCTATAGCCTCGATCATTTCACCGTGTATCATTATGACACGCGCGTCGCACGACGCGACAGCCCTGCACCTTCGCCCGCCCTTCGGCCAATCTCAATGTTACGTTCCGAAAAAAAGGCTGCGTCGCGATCGATTGCCCGCCGATTCGCACACGCGTATATACGATTCTCCGCGCGTGATAAACGATTAATCATCCACGCATTGCGTAGCACGCTCGCGTTGTTTAATCTGCTCGCTCGTGTTTATCCAAGACAAAGAAAGACGTTTGCTCTATCGTTGAATATGTTGGCGTACACAAAGTATGATTCAACGTAATCATCGTTGTAAAACGGCTGCGTAAATTAGAGATCTCAAATTGTTAACGGCTTGCCGGGCGAAACGCGCGTTACGTTTCAACCTTCTATCGAAAATAAACTCTCCCGCGGTTTTAAAGAGGCGCGCGAGCTTTCGAGATTCCGAACGCAGGATAGTGAATTAATCTTTCTATGTATATATCGAACGTTTGTTTGACGTTTCTCTAGCTAGGGGCGAACAGAACAGCAACAACGTTCATTCTTTCGGGCGATTAGTCGCACGTGGCTGTTAGCAATTTTCTAGCAGTTTTTTTTTTTTTCGCACAAAATTCGACAAAGTTCTCTACCAACAACGACTACTAAATTCTGTCTTGCGGTTATCAATTTCACCGCGCTCATACAAGAACGCAAATTACAATCAGTTGGGAAATTTAATAACACGACGAAGGGGGAAGATCGTTCTGCGCGCTTTGACGAAAACTCTTGCTTTTTTTTTTTTTTTTTTTGCAATAACGATTCAAAGGTAATGTCGCGGACACGTCGGTTTCATATTTGCTTCAAAGACCGCAGAAACGCTTCCCCCCTCCTCTCCCCCCCTCGTGGAAATGAACGGCGTTCAACGGGAAATTAGAACGCATGATCAAAGGATAAATTTTCACAGTACGGTCGACGATTTGTCGGATATCGATGCAAATTTCCTGCATTACATAAACAAGGCCGCACGTGTCGCAACTTTTCCAATTACATTTATACGTTTGTGTCGCTTTATTGCCTTGTACGTACGTACGTACGACTGCACATAGGGGAGCAACGCGATAAGTGCATACAAGCATTTATTATTGGCTGTTGAAACATTATACAACTCCGTCGTGTGCTTTGATTGCCGCGAGAATTCACCTACGAGAGTTCCAAGTTTCATTAATCGTTATCTGGCAATTTTTTTTTTCTTCTCAACTTCACGACAGTTCGTGGCATCGAGAGCAAAACGAACGGAATTTCTGCGATGAACACGCTTCGAGTTCCTACCGTTCGCGCATCCCGCGAGAGAATCAGCAAGAAATCCTCGTGTTTCGAGAGGAAGCTCTAGGTTCTGAGGGCCGGGACAGACGTAGCAGTGGCAGAAGCGCGGTTTGGCAAGGAGCGAAACGATACCGGGGACTCGATCGTGCAAACAATGATTCGACTATTCCGAACGGCGTGTATATTTCAGTATTCGGCGGCCTTCGCCGGAGAGCTACCAGGCCTCGACAAAGAGAAAGGGAGCAAGAGAGGGGAAAAAAGGGGAACAAGGATTTGTTTTCATTGACATACCAGAACGGAGCTCGGCTCGTTTCGCAAAAATCTATTTTCGCGCGCTAATTATGTAGCAACGGTAACGCGCGTCACGAGGCTTCTCTCTCCCGTCTCTCTCTCTCGCCGCCATGCCTTCTGTATTTTGCCTTCTGTGTACCGCCAGTTGGTCGGCGACGGATGAATGTTTGCACTACGGCGAGGCACTGGAGCAAACCATCGCGATAATGGCGTTCCAAGTTCGATGACTGCATGACATATTAAGCGGAAACCTCCTATCCGGGATAAAAGGTTTCCTTTCTTCCAGCCATTTCGCTGATTTCGATGATCGAAATGCGAAAGACGCTTTTCCTCTAAATCGTGCTTCGTCTCGACTTTTCCGCCAGACTATTGTCCCATCGGTGTTTAACGCTCGTCGCTACGTGTGAGCTACATGTATCTCGAACACGTTACCACGATTACGAAACGCCAACAACGCCAGCAAGTAAAATTTTTGAGAGAGAGAGAGAGAGAGAGAGAGAGAGAGAGAGAGAGGCAACGTTCGTCGCGTTCCGTGATTCAAGGTAAACTGATTACGATTTCTTCGGAATCAATGAAGAATATTCAAGGTAGACAGGTGGATGACTCAAAGGATGTCAAGAGGGATAAATCGGTTCGAGGTCCTGTCCATCGAAATATGTACATACTTTTTAACTTGTGGACGGCGATGGCTCGATGGCGCTGCAACGGCGATGTAACAATAGGCAATTATTCATTTAAAGAAACGATAATTTCTTCAATTTCTTCTAATCGACGACCGCTGATTCGTGGAAGAGTCAACAACTCCGAAACCGTTCGCGCTGGACTTTGTCGTTGCGTTGCGTTACGTTCCAACTTGTATGGAAGGCGATCTTCCGTGAGACATGTAAACAAGATATTGACGGCCAAACGTCGGACAACAACATTATGAAAATGGACGAGAAAATTAATCGGCATGGTAAAGCGAATCATTTACGTACATATTACGTGTAACAAAGGCCGGTTTCATAGTTCGATGGTCCGTACAACTGAATGCGTGATTTGCAAAACGATATACGATTCGTCAGGGCAAAGTGTCGTCGAACAAAACACACTTAATCTAAACTTCGTTGACGATTCTATACTTGAATCAATGATGACGTTTTTTTCCTGAATGTTTTCTCTTTTTCCGTTTTTTTTATTTTTTTTTATTTTTATTTTTAATGTCATTATTCGATGTAATTAAAACGCACGAAAATAAAAATGTAATTTTTTTTTATTACGACAAATATGGTTGCTGTTTTGTTTTTGTTTTGAATGACATTGTTAATTTGATAATTACTTTATGCCGCGCGAAACGCGTCACGATTTTTCCGTCGTGCGACGTCGTGAAGCAACCGTTACACAATTCCATTGTACAATATTTGTTGTACGATTTGTAGAAATACACGTATGTGTATATATGTACGTGTATGTTCGCACACACAACGAAGAGTATAACGTGGCTGATGTACTGCATTCGTGAGATTACGCGTGAACTACTTTTCGAGAGAATGTGTTGCGATAAAATTTTTTTTTTTTATCGTTGCGTGCTCGATTGTATCAAGCGTGCCGTGATTAGATTATCACACGGTGTTTTCAAAACTGCCAACAAACGATAGACCAATAATCAACAAACGCGATAAGGGAAATACCGAAAGCAAAGTGAATTGCACGCGGAACAATATCGTTGGAATGCTTAATTGACCGCGTTACCACGTTCGCGCATGTTATTATTATCTAATCGGGAAACAAGGAAAAAAGAAAAAAAAGAAAGAAAAAGAATGAAAGGAAGAACGATGATGTAGAAAAACTCGATCGATAACTCATGAAATTGACTTGGAACGGGCACTGATAGTCAGAGAACGGTCGAGTTAGCGAGAAACGCGTAACTCATTCTTTCACATTCGAGACAGAATGAATAAACGTAAAGGAGGCTTTAAAAGGACAAGCGTTTAAGCAGCTAGGGAAGAGAGAATGCTAAGTGGCAGGGCAAAGAAGAATACTAAGGAAGGCATTCGTCGGGGATACTCGCGGAGAACCGACCGGATGCAATGCCAGAATGGGAGTGCAAGTCTCCGCGCGCACAAGAGTCCGTTACTCGCATCGGGTATTTCCCAGAACGCGACTATAAACAAACAAACACACCAAGAGAGAGAGACAGGGCACTGTGCGCGTGTGATCCATGCCCTCCCTTCCAAGGCAACAGTACCGACGAGCCAGAAGTTCGACGGGGTTGGGAGGGGGATGAGAATACTGGCGCCGTCGGTTGAGTAACCCCACCAGTATCATTGCGCATGCGCACTCCACGGGATTCCCCAGCACTCCCCTACTACCGGTCATCTATCTAAAGCCCCACTACCGTGCTTCTTTTTCTCTTCTCCTCAGCCGGCGGTCAAATTCGCACGTAAAGTCGTTCTGAACGTTTGGCTATGATGACAAACTGTCCATAGTGTTTACTGTCGATAGTGCACCGATTTCGAATAGAAGAATGTCGGTTGTCGACAAGCTCCGTTCGATAATTTCCTCGAGGAAATTACCTCTATTACGTTTTAACGAGAAAAGTAATAGAGGGACGTATGTATCTAGGGACATATATCGCAGGAATGCGTAACTGACTATGCTTCCTCGATTTCTCCTTTCTTTCGTTGGAATGTTCCTAGCGCCAAAGTCAATTCATTCGAGCAAACAATCATAACGACGATGAGAATGTTTATTGCGCGAAGCATTTTATCGTTTTGATTCATCATGTCACGCAGCAGAAATTTTATTAAGGAATTTTTATTTCTTTTTCGCGTCGAATCACGTTCGACAAATATACACAACCAGTTCTTCGAAAGATTAATCCTCCCGACCAGATAAACGAATTGCCGAGATTTCGAAAATATTCCGAGAGGAATTTAACAGAACCGCGCAGAAGGAAGCGTTTATGCCTACGATATCGTTGTTTTCTGTTTTTCGTTCCACGGTGTCAGGGGAAAGAAAGGAAAAACCGTCATGCCAGAGGGAGAAGAAAAGAAGAGAAAGAGCGGAGGTGTCTCGATGCTTTCATTGTAATTTTCGCACTTGACCGCAGGGGTAAGCGTGCTTTACGATCCGCGGTAAGATTACCATCAATGCTGGAGGTAGAGGGATTGCTACCCCTCCGTCTCCCCTCCATCATTCCCGGATGCGGGTCTGGCACCGTGGTGGTGGAAAAACGCGTGGTGGGGCTGGAGGGAGTGGTGGGGAGGCTTGCCGCCAACGAGTGGCCGATGGTGGGGGGAAAGCGCGGGTTAGCAGCCGGGACACGCCAGGCGTAGAATTCAGTAAGCGAACGGCTCTTAACGGCCACGAACGTGTTTTTCGTTCTTCGGTTCCCGCGCATGCATATATATGTATATATGTACCCGAGACTGATTCGAAAGAAGTATAATCGAGACGTTGTCGGAAATTCGCATCGTAATTGTAAAAGTACAGCCGCGACACATATCTGATTCCACGGGAGTTCACTAGCAAACACAGTTTTTTTTTCCGTTTCTTTTTTTTTTTTTTGTTTCGGTTTCTCACAATTTTCCATTTCTTCACTTTTATTTCCGCAACTGTGGCTTTAACAATTCAAACTGGATTCCAACAAGCAGTACGTGTCGCGATTACATCGCGGCTACCGGAGGCTTAAAAAATTATTCAAGGTAAGAAGAAAGTACACAGCCCCTGCAACATATTCTCTCGTAAATTGTGAGAGCGTGCGCGCTATTACACGGGAAGAAAAATAACGAGCCAAAGTCCGCGAAAGGTGTGATCGAGTGTAACGCCGCGCGGCTAACACTCCTCGTACAAGTGCCTGTTCTTGCGGAAACAGAGGGAAACGTGCATTCCTGTTTACAAATTGTTCGATCAGATCCCCGCAGTGGTCGCTTTAGGAAATTGGTCGCCGTTGACAATGGACTAACGCTTCTTAGCCAATGAAACTCGACTATTTATAATTTCATGAAAATCCATCGAAACGTCCCGTCGAACTCGCTCTCGCGAACAGAGCAAGTCTAGAGAGCTACTCTATTCCTCTGTTCGGTCAAACATCTGAGAATCGTCTGGAGAAACGTTCCCACGGATCGCGAATACTGTTCCCCGACGAGTGTGGTAACATTGTACTTTAAAAGACGCGTCCTCCCAGTGACCGGTAATTATTTGCGTTGCGACAGTTCGATCATTTTCATTTTTACCTCGTACTTGACTCTCGAGTGATCGTGGTTGTTCGATTGTTGATTTTTCCCTTGGCGGGAAAACTCACCGAGTTGATGATATCTCTCTCGCGTTGAAACGTCAAACAAGGGCGTCTGTTCGCGCCATTTCAACGGCGTATCTCCCGGTAAAAAGAGACGTGTCGTTGGAATTATTCTGAAAATTCCTGCAATTTTTCGTAAACGATGGCTCTGAGAATGGGTTCAGATTTTTCGGTTAAGTTTCTGGCGACTTCGTGGAAACGGGAAAGAAGCAGTGTGTATGCAGATCCGACGTGCCGAAAAAGAGGTGAAAGAAGGACGAGGTTAACACACTGCCTCGGAGCATGAATAATTTACGCTCACTCGAATTTTGAATAAATTCGCCCGGAGCCCTTGGGTTCCAAAACACGGCGACGTAATCAAGCCGTGGTTCGAAAGTTGTTTACGTTCGCTATCGAACCGCAACTTTATAGAAATGCCCCATTCGAAGTAGTGTCTCCTCCGACGAGGAATAATAATTTCCCCGATAGAATGCGATCTTTTGATAGTCGTTCGCGATCCGACGAAAGAATTCAGTGACGTGTCTGCTTACGAGCCAGAAAATATATGTACATCCGTAGAAAACGGAAACAATCACGACGACGTTATTACGTTCGTAAAAATTGAAACTGGAAATTTGTTAACATTGGAAAATATATTCGACAGAAGTTACAGTCAACATAAACAAAGGCAAACGTAGGTAATTTTAGTAGGTAATTTATAGCATTGTTTTATCGCGCGCGTCAAAAGATTGGTGACTATCGACTAAACGCATGCCGATAATATTCGCGTATCGACATTCCGATGTGTTTCGGCAATGGAGGTATATCGCGTAAGAAGCATCGAACTGGCAAGAATCGAGGCCCGAGATCGGAGCCGCGTTCCCAACTTGGTACACGTGAACTCGGTGTGATGGCAAAATTCCACTACAGTCGACTACAAGCGAAGAGAGCGAGAGAGGGATCATTCGTAGCGCTGATCGGAGTCCGCGACCGAAAAAAACATGTTTGGATCGACCGCGTGTTTATACGATAGGATGTGAAAGCAAACAGTTTTGTGGCCGTGTTGGTCACGACGCGCGACGTAGCTCGATCTCTGTCGATGGTACACGCTTATCTCTCGATGATACTCGGAAAGAAAAAATACAAAAAACTTGAGCGATCGTGCGCGGCAATGGCTCGGCCAGAGTTGGTCAATGACACCGAATGCTTTCCCAAACCGTACGAATATTCTTCGTAGCCGCTACGTACGTTGTAACAGCGCCCGCAGTCATCAATTCGTGTAAATATTCGCGCGCTAGATTGATTTCCCTCGATAGCAGCCGCAGTCATAATTTCGATTAGCGATCGATACCGTTTGTTGGTAGTACGAGAGCAATTCGACTGACGATGTTTACAATTATCCCGACGTCCCTTCGTAAGTTTATGCAATATCCAGTAACACGTTTCTCATGCATGACACTTGTAAATAAACCCAATGTGGTACATACCATTCTGCTAAGGATGAATTGTATAAAGTCGAATCGTATTTTCCTTTACGATATGTCACGAAATGACCTCTTGCACCTAACGTCCAGTTGCATGCTAACCGTACTGCTTTCATGGATGTGCTTTTTTTTTTTACATCGATAGACAAGTGAAAATAAGTGACGATAACGATGCAACAAAGTCGGAATATAATATTCGAGTACGACTAGTTGCTATTTCGTTCGATCCTCTTTTGTGGAGGCAAGTGAATCGAACACGCAGCTTCATATCTTGAAGCTTCTTAGACTTTATTTTTTTAGCTGTAACAGCTTTTTAAAAAGAAATGAGCTTCGATTAGAGGTAGATTATGTGCACACTAGAGATCGATGACAAAAGGCTCTCGCTCGTGAAACATTAATTTTTCTTGGCTAAGAGAGATCGCGTTTGCTGGAAAGTCGACTTTTGCCAGTCTCTTTCTCTCTCTCTCTCTCGACGATGAGGCAGCTCGGGCCGTAGCGTGTTCCAATTTAGTCGCGCAGCCAGCACACGACACGTTTCTCAGCGTCTGCGAATGCAAAACATCTCATTCACGGGCAAAAGTGCTGGCCGCCTGCGCCAATAGGCGTAGTCCCTTCTGGTAGCCGGCAAAAAGCCTGATGCGACACGGTGGGGGTATACGATCATTGCTCTCCTGTCTCTTTCCCGCCGTCCCTTGTGCTCGTCTCTCTGGCTTCGTCTGGCCACCGTGGATACCGAGGGAAAGGAGAAAAGAGAAGAAAGTGTCGCGTACCATCGGCAGAGGGCAGCACTCGGCAGGCTGCATGAAAAACATAACCTCGCGAGCGAGTGAGGCCGAGGACGGCGGAGAGCGTTACAAGGCGCGCGGATAGAGAATGCGCTTGTCCGCGAGAGAAGGAGACGAGACGAGCAAGGCTAAAATTAGAATGTCCGTTGGAATGCTGCTGGGTTGTGTGTACAGGGTGATTCAGCAATCGCGGGAGGATAGAGAGAAGAAGAAGCACGCGCGCGAAGGGACACACGAGGGTAAAGAGTTTAACGGACGCGGCCGCTGACACCGACTTCTACTTTTTTTTTCTTTTTTTTTTCACTTTTCGATCGATCGCAAACGTTCTGGATTTTCGCCTTCCAGGCGAAATATTCCCTCGCGATATCATTTCATCGTCGGATTCTCTTCTCTGTTTCGCTGTGGCGAGATCGCAGGTCTTGCGAGCCGCGAGATGATGCGCGTCTCCCTGCGACCTCGAGGTCCGTTTCAACCAGGGGGGAGGCAGGAACGTGACGCGAAAGTGTCGCAGGGTCATCGGCGAATCGAAATGTCGCGTTGTCGTTTACGACTCGTCTAGGTCGCCGAGATTGAGAGTATATGCGCGCGCGCATATCGCACAGCTATCTACGCGAGAGAGCGGTTTATTTTAAACGGGGCGCGCGCTCTCTCTGATACTCTCGAGCAGCATATATCTACGATCTAAGCAAATTGCGAGGTCGTCTAGTGGATACGTTAGTCGGTATATCGATTATCTGAGTCCCCTCTGCTCGAGACTTCTCTCCTTGATATCTAGCGATCGACGCTGCTCTCTATCCTGCGGTATCCGTCGGTGGTTATTCCCCTTGCTCTCTCTCTCTCTCTCTCTCTGTCTCCCCCTATACATATATATATATATATGAGAGAGAGAGAAACAGATAGAAAGAGAGGGTAAGAGAAGTAGACGAGAGTCAGGGGACCAAGGAATAGATAAGCAAATAAATAAACTAGCGGGGCAAAGCGAAAGCCAGCCAAGCAGAGGGAGTAGGGCCGCTGCTGGGTGGCTCTCGGGCAAATGCTCGACGAGGTCGACGTCCTGACACGGATGGTTGACGCCGTGGGGCCCGCCTCGTAACCGGCCTGGAAAGAAGAACGAGGAAAAAGGTAGATAAAGAGGATGAAAGAAAGGGCCTTGCCACCGACTTGCGTTTTCATCGTCTAAATATAAATCCCTCTTTCTCTCGCTCACCATCTCTTCCTGTGGTCTGACTTCTTCTTCTTCTTCTTCTTCTGTCATCATTGACTTGATTAATTCGTCGAAATCCTTTATTGGACGAGCAACGCCGTGAAATTCTGAAAGCAGAAGTTTTTGAAAATGTAACTGCGGCCTGACTTCACAATGTACGCGCCATATTTTTCGGGTGTTCCGTCACGTCGGTTCCATCGTATTCGTACGGTTTCCGAGGAACGACATGTCTCTGCCAGGCTCTCGCTTTATTAGCTCCAGCCATCTTTCCCTTTCGAATCTTCTGTCGTTCATTTTTCTTTTTTGGCGTCTCGTTAAGACGTCGTCGATATTTACGCCGAGAGGTTGCTCGCAACGCGGATTTCCTGTACCTTCTGCCCGGCGAAAAGCTTGTTTGAAGAGTCAACGGGCGTGCAGGTTTGGGGAACGGTCAAAGACCGTTCTGCCGCAGCGCGAGAGGAGGAGGAGGGAGAAGAAAAAGAAAGAGGGAAGGTCAGAGAAGAAAGGAGAGCATTTCGACGGAGGATCATCCGGATTCTCTTGTTCGAGGATGAGAACTTGTTCCTTTCTTTTGTGACCGGCCTCACGGTATAACGCGGAATCCGTCTTTGGACGGAAGTACACAATGGCGATGGGAGGGAGGAAGGAAGCGGCAAGCGAAAATGGCGCGATCGTCTTTCGAACCGGAAATGAAGCGATTTAAAAATCACGCTCGCGTGCGTGCACAGCAAAATCCTTCTCTCCCCCTTCCCTTGCCGTTTGTTTCGTTTAATTTCCCTACCACGTCTCATGTTACTACGATTTAGCGTACATTTTAGGTAAAGGAAGCTACCAAATGTAACTCCTACAGAGCTACTTGTGCTAAGTTGATTATATGTGCCAATAATCCGTTAGAAATGACATTTTGAATGTTTTTGTTTGACACGAAATCGTCGAGCGGCAGGACGGCTGACAATTAAACGAGTCTGTCGTTCTAAATTGCGCGACATAGCCAGTAGTGTCAGTAGTGCTGATATCACTTCCGGCGCTTGATTTCCTGGTACTAGGCGATCGTTGGCGGGATGAGTCTCTCTAATGTCTCTTCGCTCCATCACCGCGAAGCGATCGAACCGTTTTCGTGCGGAAAGAAACGTCTCTCCGTGCCAGCAATTGTAGCTATCGTAACATCACGTTCGTCACTTTGGCGTACGTAGAATAAAAAGCACTTTTTCGAGAAACAAATATGCCGACAGTGTGCAAACGTTTTCCAAAAAACGCAATCCATGTCCGTAAGTTGTTGCAACGCAAGAAAATTCCGAATAATTCCGTGGACCACCGAGTAATGAAGTCGTTGGCGTTTCTCTCTGTTGCAGCGTGTGGCGAACCAGGCGCTTACCGTTTCGCCACAGCCGGCAGTAACGGTGGAGGGGCCGGTGTCCAAAATGTCTCCACCAACAAACGATGTGACCAATGGTGTGGTAGCGCCACCCAACACCTTGGCGCCGCGGGTTTCGCCGACCGCGAACCCGGCCCTCACCACCATCAACCCGCCAACGCACAAGCGGACTCCCAAGGACTTCATCTTTGGCAAGGCGATCGGCGAGGGAAGCTTCTCCACCGTAAGTGTATTATCTCGTTAACTCGATTAAATCATTAAGAAGCTCTGAATTACACTTGGCGGAGAGGAGGAGGAGAGGGAACCGGGCGAGAGAAGGAAAAAAGTGTCGCCCTTCCTCGGATTCCCTCGATGTGATTCCTCTCAAACTTTCCCCTTGTTACGAAGAAAGTTTCTCTCGTACGGCCGTAGTAGCAGTCGTCCCTGAAACTTTTTCTCTCTCACAACCCAATAGCCAGTCTTCTCCCCATCGTATTCATTCTCTCTCTCTCTCTCTCTCTCTCTCTCTCTCCCCATTGTGTTCGGTCGCGTACGCCACGAATAATACATCGATCTAACGAGTACGTTATTTTGATCGACCCCCGTAGGTTTACCTCGCCAAAGATATCCACACCGGGAAGGAGTACGCGATCAAGGTGTGCGATAAACGTCATATCATCAAGGAGAAGAAAACGGAATACGTGAAACGAGAGAAGGAGGTGTTGAACATGCTCGCGGGCGCGAAGCATTCGTTCGTGCGCCTGTTCTGCACCTTCCAAGATATGGAGAGACTCTATTTCGTCCTGTCGTATGCGAAAAACGGCGAGCTCCTGCCGTATATCAACAAGGTTGGCTCGTTCGACATCGAATGCACCAAATTTTATTCGGCGGAGATTCTCCGTGCCCTCGAGTACCTTCACGGGCTCGGCATCATCCATCGCGACCTCAAGCCAGAGAACATACTGCTGGACGAGAAGATGCACGTGCTCATTACCGACTTTGGTAGTGCGAAGATCCTGAAAGATCCGGAGGCATCGGTGACGACGCATCCCGCGACGGATGATTCGCAACAGCAGCAGCAACAGCAACAACAACAGCAGCAGCAACAACCGTACCGAAGAGAGCGTAGGGGCTCGTTCGTTGGCACCGCCCAGTACGTGTCACCAGAGCTCTTAACTGACAAAACGAGCAGAGCCTCCGATCTCTGGGCCCTCGGCTGTATAATCTACCAGATGGTCGCTGGTCTGCCTCCGTTCCGCTCGAGGAGCGAGTACATGATATTCCAAAAGATCCTGAAACTCGAGTACGAGATCCCTGACGGGTTTTGCGAGCTGGCGAGGTCCCTCGTCAGCCAGCTATTGGTACTCGACCCAACGCAGAGATTGGGCGCCCAGGACGAGCACGGCGCCGGATATCCCAGTATCAGGGCGCATCCGTTCTTCGAGGGCGTCGACTTTGAAACGCTCCACGAGCAGACACCACCGCCGATCTATCCCTACTTACCTGGTACGTCGGAAAACGAGGAGCTCAGGTCGCAGTACAGGGTTCCCGATCACCTGGAACCCGGCCTCGACGACAAACAACTCACCAGGCTTCTCGGTCTGGGCATCGGCGAGGACGACGACGACGACGACGACGACGACGACGACGACGACGAGAATACCACCGCTGAGCGCGAGAAACCCGCGCAGACCAGTACCATCGTGGAGAAACCGAGAAGAACGAGGACCACCACCGCTGACAGTAGTAACATCACCGACCTAACGCCGGAGGAGATCAGGAACCGGCTGGAGAAGCAACGTTCCTCGAACCAGTGGGATAGCTTCGTGGAGGGTAATCTGATATTGAAACAGGGATTCGTCAACAAGAGGAAAGGTCTCTTTGCTAGACGAAGGATGCTCCTGCTCACAACCGGACCGCATTTGTATTACGTTGATCCTGTAAACATGGTGCTTAAGGGCGAGATACCCTGGAGCCCGGAACTCAGGGTCGAGCCGAAGAGCTTCAAAATCTTCTTCGTTCACACGGTAAGTGTTCTCATCCTTCATTGCGCTCCACATTCTTTTTTTTTTCCATTCGCGGCTTCTCTATAATTCGTTGTTGTTGTTGGCCTGTTGCAGCCAAACAGAACGTACTATCTCGAAGATCCCGAAGGATTCGCATTAGAGTGGTGTAGAGCGATCGAGAACATGCGAGTCCATTATTACGGCCTGCAGGAGCCCACCGCTTAAACAGAAGACTGACAAACACAGATTGGTTCGGATGGAAACGGAGCGAATGAACGTTTCGCCGATTATGGTAACAACAATGTCCGCGAGGTGTGATCATCGATGTGTATCATTACCCGTTTTGTGGCCAGAGGAGGCGTTTATATAGATCGTTTGTTAGCGTGTAACTCGGCGTTAGGAGAGATACATTCTAGAGTAAGTTAGCGTTCCAACGCGCGTTCGAAGCGTTACGGACAACTTAGAACAATTTTCTAGATAAAAATTCAAAGCGTTAGCGTAGAGAGAACAAGCAACAGCTGGGAAAAATATGTAATCGTGCAGTTACCGATTTTTTCACTAGTTACGTTTTCCTATTTGTTGTCCGACTTGGAGAACC
This sequence comes from Frieseomelitta varia, assembly GCF_011392965.1. Taxonomy (NCBI): domain Eukaryota; kingdom Metazoa; phylum Arthropoda; class Insecta; order Hymenoptera; family Apidae; genus Frieseomelitta; species Frieseomelitta varia. Next base: position 130,125 of record NW_025110071.1, read on the forward strand.
TTGGAAAGGCTGCACGTGAACACACCAAGAATAGCGAAATTTTTAGTCAAGGTTTTTTAGCTATGTGTATTCACAGTGTAATTGTGCTGCTGCCTGGTATGACGTAACGTTCGTGATCGAGGTCGCTTGGCAGTCCACGTTACTTTCGTCGCGGAGAAAGGAAAATAAAGTTGTTTGCCCGTGCGAATTTTTGTTATTTATAATTCGTGACGCGTAATCGGGATATCACGCTCAAAATTTCATCATGTTAAAACTGACGTTTCGTAACGTAACGGGAGAAGAGATGTGAAAACATATACATAGTACCTGGATGGTGGGAAGGGAGGGGAAGATGTAAAAAACTGTAAATTATAATGTGAATGGAGGCCAGGCGTACGTCGATCACGTCGTTCGCGTTTAAAAGCAATAGCAGCATGTAGCAATTTTGTTCCAAATATAGCCAAAATTATATAGAAAGTTGCAAACGAGTTTTTTTTTTTTTTTTTTTTTTTTTTCTTAGATTGATTTTCGAGTAGGTTGGAATAATTGGCGAAATGTTGGAGAATTGTTGTGTTGATATCGTGGACATCAAGTCTTTGGACATATATTTTTCATGTTCAATATTTTTTGCTAGTAGGTGGTAAGAATAATTAATAATAATTGTGATAGACAATAATTATATATGCATAATTATAGCGACATAATAATTTTAGGGGTACTCGTAAGTGATATTGGTTTTCTTTCAGATTTAATAAACATTGCCATTTAGTGTGCTTATTGTAAAATTATATTGTAGATTAAAATTGTATTACCCCTTAAGTCAAAAAACGACATATGGGTACCCCTAATAGATAACAGAAACTTTGAAATTGCACGTATGTATTTTGTGATATACATAATTTTTAATATATTGCATTGTTTGATTTTATTAAGTACTTTTGGGCGGTAATTTTTATTGTCAATATGACGACGGACGAATAGAATTTTGCAATTTGATAATATATGCTGGTCATATCGTTCCTTGTGAATATTATCGGTTGGACGAAAGACAAACAATTAGATAATAAAATATAATTTCTAAAATTCAAGAGGCGAGTAATTCAAATAATCTGCGACGCGATCGAGGGTAGTAACAAATCGTATAAATTTCGAAGATGACACGTCAGAAAAGCGTGAACGACGGACGTGAAAAACGCTACGAACGCGAAATTGATAATGAGAGAACGTTTGCGGACTGGAGGATCGACGGAGCACGTGCCTGTGAGTGTGACTTTTCAAAATTCAGCTAGGGTGAATTCGAAACGAACAATACAGCGGTACTGTGCAGCTGTCCCATCATTACCAGCCTCGTCACCGTAACTCTTGCGACTCGTACATCGACTAAATTCTGAAATGAACCGGCTGCGTGCGAGTCCTCCGTTTCTAATCCAATCTTCCGAATCATTTCACAATGTGTTTCTTCCTGGTCCCTTTCGGACACACACAACTATTGACGAAATATTTCACTAATATTTACTTAACATTTCATTGATAATTTCGTTTGACACGCATTATTAAATCTTTCGTAATTTTTTAATATTATGGCAATGGTTACGTCCAAATTTTTATTTATAAAATATTTATAAATATTATTTTATTTATTTATAAAATATTACGTACGTAAGAGCAAATAAAAATCTTATACTCATTAAATATTTAAAAGTAAGAAGAAAATTTCGAAAGTTAATTAGAAAATTAGAAATCTAGGTAGAAAATTATTTTACCTGTTAAATGTTACAATAATCTTTAATATTCTGAAAGTATAACATTCATAAATAAATCCGCACTCTACTAATTATAACAGGATCTTCGAGCACAAGATGTAATATATATTAATAAATATAAAGTTTTTAGATAGCTTGCTACTTGCTGATTATAATCAAAGCGTTGCACTGCATTTTTCACATATATACATGCTTCACCGAATCACAGAATCTTGCTCATCTTTCGTCTCCCACAACTGTACATATGTTTCTCGATCATAAAACTAAACTAAACACAATACGAGTCTCACAAAGATACTTACATTGCTCCATTTCAAATTCATCCACGGTCTTAATCCCTTCTTTGCAGCGTAGACGAGCAACAGTTTCATAAAATCGAGAAAAGGAAATGATCCTCCGGCTACGAAGACCAGGCGAAATCTGTCGGATCGTTGATCCTGGCTTAGGACCGCGGCGTTTCACGTAATCGCGAGGGAGGAAAACGTGAATTAGGGGTGGTTTATTTTTCTTCCTCCTACGTGTACACACGCGCACCGCAGGGAGAGATCGTCCGGGGGGGATGACGAGTGAATGACAGGACAATGAGCCCGGTCTGATGCACGCGATCGCTTTATGACGATTCAATATGAGTTCTGGATGAAGCGGACCGCGCGTTTGCACTCTCAATGCATCCGAATTCTCGAATTTCTCCTCTGTGCTCTTCCTCCGTCCGCGCTTTCTTCCGAGGAGCTACCGATGAAAGACCGGCTCATTTACATTCGGAAATGATCGTTTATGATATCTGATCGAGAGAGCGCCGACTGAGATCGGCTGTTACGGAAACTCGATCGGAGATAGCACTTCCGTGGGCTCTAATGGTCTGTCGTTATTCGATTTGGTTAATTATCTGGGAGGAAACCTCTGATATCTTCGGTGGGAATCGAAACAATTTGTATAATAATCGAGGAATGTAATTGAGGAAGAAGAGTTAATTATAAAATTGAAAAAAGAAAATATATAATTAAGGTTTCGAAACGTACTTTAAAGTCCAATTATATATTTCTACATTTATTGCGAAACTCGTTTCTTTTTCTTCGTCGTTTGGTTGTGAGATTAAATATAGGTATATTTTTTATGAATTAAACATTTTGCAAACGATTCTTTAATTGATCGTTCGAGGGCTGAATAGATTTACTTGCAGATTATTTTAAATAACTTAAGAAAAAACGTGAATCGACATATTTTCTATTACCGGACTTTTTTTTTCTTTTGGTTTGTGAAATGAAGTATGTTATACTAATTGGACGTTTGAAAAATAAAATTGATAAAATTTCAAACTGCATAGATTTACCAGCTATTTGCAAAAAAAAAAAAAAAAAAAAAATACAAGATGTACTTGCACTATCGTTCGAAAGTTTAGAGCATCCATCAATTTCATATTTACATAGTAGACACAAATATTTTGTCACTTTAATCGTAAATATTATATAAATGTCAGTCAATGTTAACATAGTTTTATTACGTTAAAATTTTGTTCCAGCAATTAATAATTAATAAATATTATTGATACTTGTCCAATTAACATAATATCGTCCAATTTCACTCAGAATGTACAAAGACTCTCCGAAACGATAATGTATCGGTACTTACATTTATTCTTTCAAATAATAAAATCCTCCTCTTCGTATAATGATTCCGTCCCGAGAATAATTCCTCGCCATTACCTTATTTTCGACAACGTTTTCTCGTCGAGAGTAGAACTAGAACTGGCAACGAAGAATAGAAGAATGCCGCGATACGAATGGAAGTCCATGAGGAGGCGCGTCTCGTCTCGAGGCCCCGGGTCGATGAAAAGGGCGGAAAAAATCAGTTTCCAAGATCGGGGCAACTTGCTGCCATTCATCTGCCTTCCCATGACCTAGAAATCTCGGGAATTTCTAAAGAGCGGCGGATTTGCGTTCAAAAAACAGACGGTTTCACCCCGTTGCGACCCTCCTTAGCATTCAACCCCCTCTTCCAGCAATCTCCTCTCTTCTTTTTCTGTTTTTTTTTTTTTTTTTTTTTTTTTTTTTTTTTTTCTACACTGAATCGCTTCTTCTACCTTACTTTTCCTGTTTTTTCCCCTCTTTTTTTTTTCCCTCGTCCTCGGCTTTTTTGTTTCCTTCGCTGTGAAAAGGCTACCCCTGAAAGTTTCCTGAAAAATTCAGTGAACATGCAGGATATGCATCATCCGCGTCCCCCTTTGATTTCATCCCTCCGCCGGCCTCGCTGCGAGATGATCTTCCGAAATCAGGAAAAAATTTACCTGCCTACCCCGTCATTTTCCTCACGGCCGACTCTTTCTCCGTCTCTCTTTCTCTGTTTCGTGCGGTTTAAAGCGAGTCGTTACGAGGGGTGGAAGAAGAAAAGAGCCAGCGTCAGATTTCACCCCGAACCAACGCTTTTTCACACAGTTTTTACGCGAGTTTTCGGCGAACCTGGTGGTCGGGAGGGAGAAACGATAGCAGCTCGGGATTGGTTCACGATTTGTCGAGCAGACACTAGCTCCTGGCTTTTAACGAACATTCTCATGCATCGGGAAGCTAGTTACGCACGAAGTTTCCATGTGTGTTCGTATAATAAATCACAACAGTAAAGATCTTCCAAGAATGATTGATTCGATTTAACGTGCGGGCCTTCGCGTCGGGTCGGAGAGAATATTCAAACGGTTCGCAAAGAATAGCTTCGTTTTTCTGGATTATAATGTCTCTAAATTTGATTCGATAGAGAATCTAAGAATTTCTTCAGTTGATATTTGATTTAACGATTTCATTTGATATTCGTTGGAAGAAAGTTCCTTTTTCACCATGTTTTTGTTCAGTATTTAATTGTTGTAATTCGTAATAAATCGTTTCAATTTGACAAATCAATATCTTCTTCAATGATCACATTAAGGAAGAAAGGTGCAAATGATTTTTAATGATAAGAAGATTTACAATAAGAATCGTTATTAATCGGATTATTTTTATATGAGTTTTCAGCCTGATAAATGTGACTTTAGCATTTAGGGAAGTTAAAGATATCATTCGGAATTAGTGAAAAAGAAAGATACTCTAACTCTTATTTTGATTGAGAAACTACGTGCAGTTAACCCACCAAAGCTCAAGCAACAATTTATCGCGATATTATAAATATTTTCTTATCTTTGCATTCAACATAAAATTACGCAATCCAAGTAAAAACATTATAACGCAGAAACCATTAAGGGAATCCCTTCATTGTTTCAATATTAAGAAAAAAATTTGACGATATTGCAAATTGATTGACTACGAAATGAACAAATACAACTTCCTTAATAAATCGAAGCTTTATCGTTCCAAAACATCCATTGATCTTCCATGGACAAAAGTAGCAAAGCGAGCACCAAATATAAATTGCTCCGAAGAAGAGGAAAGAAAAAAAGGAAAAAGAAAGAGGAAGCATCCTAATAAAAGGAGATTCTCCAAAAGGCTGTTGGCGCAAGTTGAAGTAAGAATTATCCGCTTTTTGGTCAGGTGGGAACCACCGACCTCCCCGGAGATGCTTCTTCTCCCATTGTTCCGCGGTGTGGCGATCGACGAACAAAACTTTCGAATCCGGCGAAACCACCCTTCGATTAATCGCTGTATAACCGACGCGGACAAAAAAAAAAAAAAAAAAAGAAAAAAGAAAAAAAGGAAGAGACATCCATCGAGATATCCATCTGGTAATCGAGAGTCGCGACAAAGAGACGTGCGACTCGTCGGGGCCCCGAAAAATTGATTGATATCGAGCGACCGCGGTTTTCAACCGTGGAATTAGCAATTCGATTGAAATTCGAGGATTGGTCGATCAATTCGGTCAGATAAGGCTATTAAACGATCGTCTAACCGATCGAAGGATTACGAAACCCATTGGCGAGTTGGAATTATGTGTGTAGGGGGAAATTCAGTTAACGAAACGAAACTCAACGGCGAAACTAATTAACGTTCGCTTAATTAGTCTGTAATTCTTCAATTTTCTTTTTCTTTTTCACTCGCTATTTCGAATTAAAATTACGTTAATAGAAACTTTCGAATCGTTTCTATTTATACTCGAGTCGTTGAGATTTGAAATTCTTGGATTGGGAAATATTGAAGTATCGAAGTTAGAGTTTCGGAACTCTCCTGTGTGAATCACCATAGGTTCTACTAGTTACGTTCAACTATCATTACTGAATAAAGTACTGCTGCGTGAACTTACATTTTTGAGGAAACGAAATTTAGGTAGGAAAAAAAGTACGTACTATACTTTAGGCATCTCGATTTTCATAGTACAATTGTGCAGCAAAAATAAACGGAAAATATTTTTTTCAAACATTTTTCGTGCGATGTTTTCTATAGTTTCTTATATTCATGAAATTTCCCGCAGTTTAAGCTGAGCTTGATTAAATTCGAGTTTATCTGACATATTTTTGAACTCCTATTCCTTTCGAAAACGAAGAAACGTTGTATAGAATTATTTTTATATAGAATTATTCACAACTCGGTTATATATCTACAATATTGTGGACATTATATGCAATTTCTCACTTAAAAATTTCCTAAATACGCTGGAAAATTGAACTACATGTAATATCGAACAAAACTTCAGATATACATTCCATGTGCATACATCCAGTGTGACAAACACGTACAAATTTCGCAAATTAACAGATCCACTTTTAATATTAATAATATTTCGGCACACTCCAATTATATCAAAAAATATCTACTCTAATTATATCAAAAAATATGAAATTAATATCAAACTAACAATAAATGTGAAATGCAAATATAAATACAACAAATACAACGCGTGTCCAAACTTTTGATCAGTATTACACATTTCAAACAGAGACAGAAGTTCTACTCTGTTCTATCAGGCAAAAATTTTCTTTCAAACGATCCCAAATACTTGTCGTCGCCGAAAGTTTGGACTTTTTCTATTCTTCCTACGAGAATATTAACCGGCTCGTTTCGAAAGCAGAGCAAACAGCAATCGGGCCAGGTTGTTGAGGCGGTGCGCCGTTTTACCACGTCTTGCGGCTCGTTCATTCAGGTTATCGATACGCTTCGAGTTTACCCGTGCATCGGGCTGTTTGATTTATTCCTACATTACTCACGTCTCAGATAATCTTATTGACTGTTAAAACATGTAAAACGGAGGTGCGCCCTGGACGCACCGTTATCGTTTCTCCGCGCGTACACGCACAATACCGAGCTTATCACGTGTCGTCTATTGTACAATAGTCGATATAGACGATTGTACAAGTTACTCACACACCGGCGAACCTTTTACGGAAATTCGACTGGTGAGTGTTCTCAGAACGGAATTTCGGGAAAACGTACGGTGTTCAACCGTGTCGTCCTAGCGTTTTCTAGGTCGAGCTGGAATCGTTTTATCGCGGACACGGGCGAAGGAATGTCTGATAAGACGTTAAATCGTTCCGAGAAGCTAGGTGTTTCACGTTGAAACGAGTTGAATCGAAGAAATAAATGAAATATGAGTATAACAGTCCACTGTAGCGTTGCAGCGTGTTCAATTATTCAGGCTTCGAACATCGTCGAAAGGGGGATGTATAATTTCATTAATGAGGTTTCAGTAATGAATGCTTCATTTATTGAATACAATTAAAATATGAGGAAATAAATTACAATTAATTATATTAATTATATCACGACTTTATATAATTACGTTATATAAAACACAATCCTATTATATCGCGTTCTTATATAATTAATTGCATGAAATCGTAATTAATTATAATGCTAGAAAGGTGTGAAACGTTCCATATACAATCTCCATTTTTTGAGTCTGTCCGTTCTCCCCCTTTATTTTTGTATATTTTGAACAAATACACTTTTATACACTGCACTAACGATCACTTTGAATTACAACACTACACGCGAACGACTAATTTTGGGAACGAAAGGGTTAAAAGATTGTAATCAGAACGTTGTTTGATCAGTCTTTACTAGTACGAGGTCTTCGAGGCCTTCGCGACGAGCGTAGATAAGTTTCACGTGAGAGTGGACTTTCAACTGGGGGAAATCTGGGTAGCGTTTATTTATTTTTTTCTACTTTTCGTGACATAACGCGACGTTACGCCAATTACCTTCTCGCGCGCGGCACGACAAAAGAGATCGCGTGTTGAAAATTCCCGCTTCTGGATGGTAATTAGCAGTGTGAAGCAAAACTGTCGAGCTGATTTCCATTGTTCAAGTTTGCTCTGCCCGTCGGAATTATTTTATTAGCGTTCGTAGCGCGTGTACATGTAACCGAACGTTACATATATCTCTTATTATTTAAATAATAAAATTTTAGTGAACGTGTTATTCTCGCGAAAGAGTCCAGGGAAAGATCATCTTTACAATACGCTGAAACAATATCTTCAACGAAGTAAAACGAAGCTAGTTTTACCTAGTACTGAGGAGAGGCCGAATTAAAACAAGTTTATACATACATCTTCGTGCAAGCCAGTCAAACTAACAAATACATGTAACAGCAGATGAGACTAGTATTAGGAGAAGTCAAATGAAAATAATTCAATTCTTTGTGTAACTCAGTCCAAATGATGAATATGGTAATAACAGGTGACACATAGAAATCGGAGAAAAATTTTTCACGGAAGCAACAAAGTGATAAATAATAAGAGTAAATTTTAAGTATCGAATTTGTGAAAATTTCCGGCGTGATTGTTCGATGACTGTTCCAATGTCTACGCTGGAGGCTCTCCAACGTGATTCAACTTTCCATGAAAAAGAGAAAGAAAGAAGACCTGAAGATCGAAGATATTCAGCAAATTTTAAAGAACTTGAGCCAGATACTTGAGTTTCTGGAGCGGCTCGAGTTCCCACGGAAACCGCGGATGACGAGGTACAACAAATATACGGGACGGAATAAGCCGAAATGAAGGCCGCGTAGGATCGATTCAAATTTCCTGCAAGCAAACAATGTGGAAGCAGCGAGCAAGAATCGATCGATTCGAGGAGAGGAATGAGAGGAGAGACACGTTGGCCAATTGGGTTGGGGAAGGCAGGCGAAACGACAGGCAGGAAAAGGAACGATTCCGTTCCTCGGCAGCGGCGTCCGCCTGTCGTCCGTGAGGCAGCTTCTTCTTCTTCTTCTTCTTCTTCTTCTTCTTCTCTCTCTGTCGCGCCGCGTCCGTTCCGTGAGAAAAGTCCTCCCTCGATCGTCCGGCATTACCTCCCCCTCTTTCGTCGTTGCAGAAGCGACGCAACAGAACGATCAAGAGAAGTCGCGTCGGCAAAGAAGCAGCCCGCAATGGCAATACGGGCGACCGGTCCGCGGACCTACTAGTTTTTGTCCCTGTCCTACGGGGTTTCTCGCACACACACACACGCGCACGCACACAGAGGCACGTACATCTCGAAACGTTTCTACTCGGGAATGCGCGCGCAAATCCCTCGGTGCACCTACGCTCTGGATAGACTCGTTTGTCCGTTCGAGCGGGTAACTGGACTAATCGCGGACTCCTGGTTGAAGTTTCCGTGTTCGTAGACACGCCCTGGAGAACGTGCTAATCGTGCGAATTTTACGTTTGGAGCTGGGAAACGTTCAGCTTCCAGGAAATCGTGGGTGAGACACCGCGAAACTGGATTAGAATGAAGTCGCGTTGAAAGCACGCGTAACGTGCTACGTGAGTTTGCAATATCTTTCTTCTCACTGTAAAATCGTTCTCTTTCGATTTCGTAGATTCGTTTTAACGGGTCTATTGAGAATGAATTTCATGGTGGACGTAAGGATAAGTATCATCGTACAGATTCCTCTAAATAATTACTTAAATAAAGTTCCTCGCGTATTTCTCAAACACTGCTATTCTAACTTCTAAATTTTAATCACTCTCCGATTAAATGAACTCTCAAAGATTGCTCAACTGTGAGAACAATCGGTGAAAGAATGTACAAGTTCGCATAAATGGAGTTCCAACAGAATGTTCATAATATTTTATTTAAATTTATGTTCAACATTGTCGCATAGGCAGGTGATTGTCCAGTTTCTCTTCTAATAATACAACGTTCGAACGACAAGGGAGCGTACTCCAATTTACTCGGGTTGAAAACCGTGCTCCGTCTCGCTCGCGGATCAAACGTAAGTCCGCTTAGGAGCATCGTCACGAACGCGAGACGCATTACGCATGCACCGGGAGCCGGTGCCACGCACTCGTTGCACACGCATCCACGCAGAAATGCATCGGCCGATTGCATTCGCGGAGAGCGCGGTTGCATTGGCGGTAAGGCCAGCCAATCGGGTTATCGGGCGACGAATTCACCCCTCCAGGCCCGGCTGAGCCGAGCTTCGAGGCGGGCAGTTTGCTTTAAGGATCTTGCTTCGTTTCTCTCTGCTTTTTTTCTTTTCTTTTCTTTTTTTATTCCTTGTACCGCCGGCGTCCTTTTTCCCTTCGTTCTTCTTCTTCTGCCGTTTCTTCCACCTCTTCTTCGTCGTGTTCTTGCTTCCTTTCTTACGCATGTACGTACGTTCTCCACCTGGCCTGGCGGTTGTATCGAGGTAGCTGCGACTCCCGAACACGGGATCACGTTGAACTCGACACGTCGATCCTTATCGATCGTTTGAAGTCTGAATTACGTCGGCTGGATACCTGCGGTCCTCCTCGATGGTTGGATGGTGTTCTACGGTTGATTATCGTTTGACAAATTTGCCTCTCTTGGACGGACGAGCGATATTCAAGTCGTTCTCTGTCGCTGAAAGTGAACTTGAATATTTAGAGACATTTTTCTGTGTTGTATATGAAGAAGTTAAAAATTTCATTGACAGTACAGAGAGACACGTCGTAGTTATGGTGTTCAAGTTCGAAACAAATGTATATAAATATAATATAGAAATTGTGAGTAATATTATTTGTTACGTACATAATAATAATGACTATACAAATATAATATACACACGCGAAGCTATGTATACCGTGTTCTGACTTTTTACTAAATATACTCGTATCACAAGAATTACATAGTGTATTTGCTACGTTTAATATAATTATATAATATAGATCAATATTGTATTTAATGTATCAAGGAATTTAAAGAATGCAAAGATGTAGTAAGCAAAAATTAATGGAACTTTTTAAAGTGTGAAAGAAGCAATGCGTTTTTCGCATTTTCTATTCACTGAACTCGAGCAGTCCCTCGCTTGCTAGTACCTCTTAGGATTAATTAATGCGTTATTATTTTCTCTTGCTCTTCGCATACGCGTCTCGCTTTTCAGCCTTTCTCGCCAGAAACGGAACGAACGCGTGAACCGAGCCTGTCGGGAAACACTGCGATCGGTATTCATATTCAAATGGGAACGGAGTTAATAACCTTGTTGCACACGTCGCAGACAATGGCGATTCTCATGTTGCTGGCGCGACGCGACGCGACGAAAGGAACACGGAAGTAGCGGAAGAATTAGGATACATCAGTCGCGAAGACAATGAATCGAGACAATGAAAGTTTTTCCACTTCGATTCTTGCTGATCAACCGCGATAAGGGAAAGGGAGATTTGTTGAGATTTGTGGAGATTCCTTCTAACACGAGTACGAAGAATTTAAATATTGTGATTTTAATCAGAATCGGTGTTTAATTCGGCTGAATGCACAATTGTTGAAAGAGATTTCAAATTTCTCGTCGTACACTTTGGATATCCTCTCTCGGATTAGTTGATTTTTTAACCACTTGCGCTGGCAAGTGACTGCGGACCATAACGAGTGACCAAACCGTATACAATAATTCGTCGCTCTCTTTTTGAACTTTCTATTACTTCTGAGAGGTAATAAATTCATCATTTGTTTCGCCTATTTTGTTTTACTTAAGTATACCTAAAACTGAAGAAAATATTATAATTTTGGAAACATTCTCTCGACGTTCGTGGCACGTCATCCCAGCGCAGGAGGTTAAATTCAGCGATCTGCTGAGTTTAGTTATCAGCGAAGAACGTTTTAGATATTGTATCTGTTTCATGACGACTATAACATGTCGCTCCATTCTCATGAAAGTAATTCTTCGATCATTCTTCAGTGTCTAGTTTGATGTTATATTTTATGTAACAACAATACAATAAATTAGATGTGCTGCCTCTGAGCCTCTTGATTCCTCGAGGCTTGCTAATTCCTAACGTCTCTCAATTTCTAATTACCAACCCTTGATGAAACAAGATATGACTGGCCATGTTTACGAGCAGAAAGTAAGAGGCTAGAAAGGCGTCGGATAAGCTAAATAGGAAATGATTTTCTGCCAGGTTTTCAGTGCAGGTTTTCGCGTTTCTTATTCACGGGTCCGTGGACGAGGTAGGTAATAGCAACGTAACGCTTGTCTAACCAGGTCCCTCGTTCGTTGATGGTTTAATTCATCCTTTAAGGAGCGTCGCTGTTACACACAGCTGCATCGCGAAAGGGGGAAAGGGGGAGGGCTGGTGATTAATCTAAATAAAGACATATAATCATTGCGAGCAGCGGCCGTCAAAGTTTGCGTATAATTGCCCGTCCGACTGTTCCCGCGGCGAGCCACGCGAGATATACGTATTATTACTTTTTCGCCGATATCTTCTCGATCGAAGGGTGGCCGCCGCGCCGTGGAGAATTACTCTTGCCATTCTACGCGGGATTTCAGCTTAATTTCAATTTAATTTCAATTCCGTTGCCTCGGCCATCGCGCGACTTTCATTCCTCTTTGCACGCTGTTGCGCGTTTTGGCGCGTGCGTACGCACTTCACCTCGAAAGATTAGAACTTGTTAGGATTATTGAAGAGAGAGATAACGAATTCCTCGAACAAACGTCAAATACTTCATATTTCATTTCATATATTTTATTTTATTGTGTCAAATATATTTTATTTTCGAGTAACAAAACTGTAATCAATATGTCATAGGAATGATGATTATTAAGCGCGAGATTTATATTTCCCAGAAGAATGTAGGAGTCAATTCATCTTGTTCTGAAAAGAAAGGGAGAGGGCTAATTTCTTCGAAGAAAAGAAGTGATTGACTCTGTTTTATGACTTTTTGATAATTGTCTGTGTTCGTTACCAATCTTCTACAGTCAGAATTAATTTCATTTCTTTACAAGAAACATTGTTCGTACAACGATGTAAACTAGTAATTGTTACAAATAGATCACTTGATATTTTGACGAAAAGTTATCAAAATATACAGAATATATGTCATCCTGCAATACGAACATACAGTTTTCAAGCTTCAAAATGTTGCAGAACATTGACACACGATTTTAAATTTTGAGGTCAACAATTGTTCTAGGAATTGAAAATTATGAAAATATCAGAGCCGATTTGTCTCGCATAGACGAAACCAATTTCAATTCATCGATGCACCCAGCGTACTAAATTACAACAAAATGGCAAATGGTACTTTTTAACGCAACAAGTTAAACTGCAATTAATACTAACTGAAATTAATTTAACACGAAGAATTAAACTTACGCTCGTTTCCTCGGAACAAGTATACAGTACAGTCAACCATCTTCTAAGCAGAAGAGCGAAACGAATATCCTTTCTTCGAATCGTCCCGAAAACGTCCCAGAAATACTTTCGCGTCCAGAACGAGAATAGTCTCCGACGTTCGGCAGCATCGACTCGCGATCATCGACACTACTTTACTTGCCGTCCGTACGAGTCGGTTGATGAATAGGTTTGTTGGCGAGACGGATAAACGCGAAACGTCGAGGGTAAAGAAACGAGGTGCGAGTGGCGCGCGGGAGGCGCGGGCAGATTAATTATGTAGTAAGTGAAAAAGAGAAACTGAGGGAGGCACGAGATGATCGCCGGCGATTGGCCGATGGTGGAAGCCGGCGAGAATTTAATAAGCCGTCCGCCGCCCGCCTTATCGCCGGTTCCCACGTGCATCCATCCGCGCGTCCGTGCAACTCGCATAAATGCATCGGCAATTCGATCTCGTCGCCGCAAGTCTGCTCTCTCGCAGTTTGTTCGCGCAACCGTGCCGATATCAAACGCGCGGATGCACGCGCACCGCGAATTGTATAATCAGCTGGCCCACCGCCGCCGCGCGCTAATTATCATAATTAGACTGCGGGTTCTTTTTTCATGCACTTTCAGTGCTTTATGGGAAATTCGAGGGTGGAATGAATCCATAAAACGCGCGTAATATGGAAAAATTATTAAGTAGAACGCTCGGTGAATACCGGTTGTAATTGGACTGCTCGGATTTTTATGGTTTGCAGGGGAGTTTATAGGGGATTTAACTCTCTATTGCTGAAGCGTCGCGTCGTTCGTGAAATCTTTGAGGGCTTAGCTTAGATATTGTAGATTTCTGTATCTATTATTGGGCACATATTGTGTATTTATTGTAGATATAATGTAGAGAACGATTCTGATAATTTTCTTTCTTAACCTCTTGCGCTGGAATGACGTACCACGCACGTCGAGAATTGTTTGTCCCAAAAATTGCAATTATTTTCAGTTTCAAGTGTATTTAAGCATAGCACAGGCAAAGCAAATATATAAATTTATTACTTCTAAATAATTTCTATCCAGTGATATACCGACGTGAATTCAAAAGGAAAAGAAAACGACGAATTATTGTATACGGTTTGGTCACTCGTTATGGTCCGCAATCAGTTGCCAGCGCAACTGGGTTAAGGGGGGAATTCTGCCATTCTTTTCAGAATGAAGTAGTCTACTAAAATACGCATGGAAAAATATTTAAAAATACGCGAGATATACGTAGTATCGTATTCATTATAATAATCGGTAAACGAGACAATCAGTTTCCGCTTGAATTTTGTACGTTTGATTAAAATTTCGTAAAAATATTAAACGTTATAGTAATTGGCCTGAAAAGGGCCAGTTAACCTGTCACGAATTAAATAATTGAATACAATACTTAAACATGATTGAATATCAATCAAATTAAATTAATTTTTCTTTGTTAGCAGCTCCAATTCCATAATCAGAGGAAATCTTTTGATTAGGATGCGACCCAGTAAACAGGTTGAACGTGTCTAAAGATTAAACATTAAATAAGAAATTAAGTATTAAAAATGAAAATTATACTCTAATTATAGTCTTTAAGGTATGATTCTCTGTCTAGGTACCAATTTTTTTCTTCGCCTTTTTCTTCGCTTCTACTCTTGAGAACGCGAATCTGCATAAATATTCGCAGTCTAATCGTAATTAATCGGCGGAGTTTACGGAGTTTCTCTTCTTGTTTCGCTCACGGCATCATGTGGGAGCATCCTCTGTGTGGCTCCGTGAATGCCAATTAATTCGCGGATCGCTAAACGGCCGCGATTTTCTAGAAACTCGATTATGCGTGCTCCTGCCGTGAAACGAGGCGAGCACGGAGACGATGGAATGCGCGATGGTGGAACGATTTATTTGCGGTTTTTGCGGTTGCGTGTTGTTGGTATTCCTGATGGAGTAGCGATACGCATAGTGTGGTGTATCGCGAGGGAGCGTGTGTTTGTTGATCGATCGAAATAATCGTGATATATCTGAATATTATTGCGAATGGATATCGAAATCTCGTGGAATGTGCATATAGAAATGAAAACTAAAGTTTATCATTTGTCTCATTTATTGAATGCTGTAAGGATCACCATGTTTTATGCATTTCTGCATATTGTATAAATTTGTATAAAAATCTATTGTATTTATTATGTAGGAATTGAAATAATCGATCCGTGGAGAATTGAAAGTACGATACAACATCTTTTTATGCTTGTACAGCGGTTCACGAAAGTATTTGAACGCTTTTATCAATATTGAACAAAATATTAATATAAAATATTAATACAACGTGTTTCAAACATGTATCAGTGTAATCTAATTAAATCTCGTTTAATGAAATTTCGAAAGCACACAGAGACTCGTGTTAAACCCGAGTTAAAACGAGAGTCAATCTCGAAAATTCATCAATCCGTCCATAAGGCGTCCGCAAAATAAAAAAAAAAAAGAGAGAAAAAAATCGCGTAACGGCGGAGCCACCCCATTGCGAACCCCATTCGATCGAAAGTCGTGCATCGTTAAAGTGTAGCCGCGCTGCTAGGGGGAAGGGACTGGAGGAAAATAAAAAAAAGAAAAAGTTTAAAATGTTTGAGGAAGGGGTATCTTCCCTGTTAGCCCCTTTCCTCTAGCGGTGAGGTGCCAGACAGGGGTTGTATTCCAGCGGAATCCTTCGAAACGCGTGCTGGGTCCGTGCCACGCACCTTTCCGCGGCCGCGTTCGCCTATTTGTGCGACGTCTCACGCACACGGGATCCGCAATCGTGTGCGTTGGTACGCAGGAGGAAGCGTTTAGCAGCGGAATAGACGCAGATGCTTCGACAGGGAACGAACAGACGGATCCAGCCGGCTTTTTGGGGCGAGGAGGGGCGGATGGTTCAAGCGTCATGGACGTGTGTCTACCATTGTGATTTTAAAATCGGCTCCCCTTTCTCTCTCTCTCTCTCTCTCTCTCTCTCTATCCCTACCCTCGTTTTACACCCCTTTGAAGTTACAACGCTGGTATTACCAGCGTGGATTTTTGGTCTCGAGTGTGTTCTGGTTCGACGAAGTATCTTTCTGATTTTAATGGAAAATGTTTGCTCCCGCTTGAACGTTCGATTACATTTTTCCGAGTGTCGTATTTTTTTAGTTAAGTTTCTTTGATCTTATTAATCAACGCCTTCGAGGACGAAGCAATGCCAATAATTCGAATTAAAACAATTATCCGCGAAGAATGAAAAATATAATTCATCCTGTTTTCTTATAGTTTTTCACGTAGCGTGCATTTCCAATCCATTTGTAGAAAGAATTTCGACAGTACAAAATCAGCTGAAAAATCGCCCCGAAAAATATTTCGAAACATTTGAAACAACCAGTCGTTCTTTGTCTCATGACTCACGGACGATATATTTCATTCCATAAACGCGGAGACTCGATCAATTATCTCTACCCACGATCGTAAATGAGAAAAACAAGCCAGGTTCCTCTGTTTCTCCGCTCTTCGTTCGTAACACTCGAACACCCGGGTTCGAGTAGGGATGCTCGACACGCTACATCGACCACCAGCCGCAGGCATAAACATTCAGCTGTACTCACAGAGAGAATCCCCCGGCATCATCCCCAGGTTGCAGGCCCACGTAGACACAGACGCGAGTGTAACATTGTCGTTTCAACTCCCGACACTCTCGCCAAACTCGTGACCATATCCACGCTTGACAAAGAATTCTCCGAGTTCTTGTGTTCGCCGCCGGTGAAAATATTCCGGGACGCGTGTTGCCAAGTGGGAGAGAAAGATCGAGAAGGGCTTGCGCGAGGAACCACCCCTTCTCGTTTTAAAGCGGAGGCAAAATGGCGTCGGGGGCGCCGCAGGTTTCATGCAGATTGGCTAGGTGTCGGTGGAAAGGAGTTATGTCGAAGGGTGGTATCTCGACAGCCCGTTCGCGGAGGGCGGTTTCGCGCTTGCGCTCACAACCCTTGCCTCTCTCTCTCTCTCTCTCTCTCCCTCTTCCGTTTGATCCCCTCTCGCCTAGCTCCCCACCGATCCTCGCAGCTCGTTATTATTCACGTTTTTTATTGGTCGATGTTGGCGCAAGGCTGGGCGTTATCGAGTACTCGTTCAGAAATATTTCCCGACGATGATTTCATTGTTCGTAACTTTACTTGTTATCTGACTTTACAGGGGAAATGATTCTCTTTCCATCGTCGTTTGAAATTATTACTTAGAATTTACATTGCAATTTATTTGCATTCGTTTCAGCATAAGAGAAACTCGTTTCTCGTTTCTAATTTCTGTTATCCGTCTCAGTTTTGTTTTCAATAATCGTGTCTGCGCGATACGAGAACGTCGATCACGCTGTTGAATTATTGAAACGATCGGGCAATTTTCACTCGTTTCGCGCGATTCCTTCCGCGAACAGGAAGGAATTCGAGCGTCATTAGCCTCGCAGATTCTTCCGCGAATTGCAGGCAGCATCGAACTGTCGGATCGATCGGATCCTCCGCGATAGAACGTGGAAGGGAGACTGACGATTTCGTGGACAAAGAGGGAAAGTGCATTTCGAGGTTCAAAGCGTTTTCGTGGACGCGCGGAGAGAAGTGTACATAAGGGGTGGACGAGCGTTAAGGTAGCCAGAAGCGGCGAGAGGGGGTTGGCTTTATCGATCGCCGGCCTGACAAGGGCAACCAGCAAGAAATAGGGAAACCGTTCTCTCGCGATGAATGCCGATCCTTTGTCTTTCTCCCGCGACCGAAATCATCTCCCCCTTTTTTCCTCCCCGATTTCTTCGCCAACGAGGGGGCCTTTGCGCGATATCGAAGATAACGCGGAGGAATTAATCCGAGTTAACCCTCTGTGAGATCGTTTAACTTGCCACGTATGTATATATATATATTATATTGATTATTTTATTTTGTCGTGACATTATTATTATTGTTAGAAATATACCAAACGATTTACTTGAAACAATTATTATACAGTTCTCCCGATTTTATTTCCTTTTTTTTCTTTTCACAAGTGTACCAAGTTAACCCTTTATTAGTTTAATTTCAGAGTTATATATCTGTTTTGATAATTTTACTTTGTATACTCAGCTTGCTTGATTACTGTATCCACTTTGTCACTATATCGTTAGAGAAATATCAGATGATTTATTTATAACAACTACGTAGAACATTTTATGCTTGATCTTTTCCAAGTAAATAGAATTTTGATAGTAGTGGGAGTGAAATTTGCAAAATTTGATTCATATAGCACACTTGATACGGTTGCTCACAGAACTGTTATCAAAATTGTAGGAATCCCGGCTTGAGACCCCAATTTGTAGGAATTTGGATAAAAGATGATTGTTTATTTAAAGTTAAATAAAGAAAATTCGTTTAATAATGATTATAAGATGACGTTTTACACTCTCTGTCTTCTCGCTTTCACGGCTCACAATTCACTCTGTTCTCTCTGATTGCTCGAAACTCAGTGTGTTCTCTCTGACTTCTCGACACTTACTGTCTTCTTTCTGAAATTCGTCACAAAATTCGTCATTCATACACACAGGCACACAAACGCATCCATACCCTTAATATCTTAAATGCTAGGCCTGGAGGGCTAGCCATAAACATTCCCAAGGCCTAACTTTCTTTACAGTACGCCACTTGGAACATCCGATTGCAATCGTGGGGCGCTGGAGAAAATTCTAGGCCCTTTCCCAGAATTTGCCCATCCCAATAAAATTATTTTTATCGAAACAATTATTATGACTATATTACCTAATATCTTCTGTATATTACATTCATTTCCAGATTCATGGAAAAAGAATTCATTTCCACGAGCTGAGAAACATGGAAATTTTATAAATTTACCACAGAAATTGACTATATGTTTCTCATGCAATGAACAAACTTACAAAACCAAAGTCAGTTGTTTCTCGAGAAACTCTGTGCATTAATCTTACGTTTACGTAATGAAAAAGCGGAGTTGATCAGTTTGGCTTCTCGGAGGCTCAATTATCGTTAATATTTCCGTGCGTAATCATCAGCTCGATTTCCGTGTTTCGAATGCTGCTTTTATTTGGAATAACACGTCGATAGACGAAAAGCGTAATCGACGAGAAGAATTTCGTTTCGACGCGACGATCGACTGGTTACGTTAAAGCGATCGTGGTTTCGATATCGTGATATTATTGGCTCGATATTGTTAAATACCGCTATCGTCGCGATGGAATGGTAATAAAAAACTATCGCTCACTCGTGTCTCTTTTTTCTTCTTTCCGTATTTTTATTAGTTTTTTTCTTTTCTTCTTTTTTTTTTTTTGAAATAAACAGCGGCGCGCTCATATTCGTATCATTATCTTGGCCATAGTGGGTCGTGAGCAGCAATGCTTGATAATCGGATACTTTTCTCCAGATAAAGCCACTTTATTAGTTCCAGAGTAAACAGCATAAATTTTCCGCTCTAATGCGCTATCCTAACGAATCTCCCCGAGATAATTTAATTACCCCCGGTGCAATTAACTTACATCGTTGTCGATAAAAAGGAAAAAAAAAAATGGCATTCGCCCGCCGGTCGCCATTACGGCCCCCTTCTCTCGTAAAATCTCGTCCCTCTCTTCCGTTCTGGTAATTTCGTCTGAATGAAAAAACAATTAAGGCGATAAAATCGCGTGCTATATCTGAATTTTCGGTGCTGCAGATAACGATGAATAAATTGCGGATGTTTACGTATTTCTGGGGACATTCGAGACTCCGAAAATCTTAACGCAGAACGTCGTATTATTTAAGACCTCGAAAATCTACAGAAATTGTATAACTTCGCAGAATATGTATAACACTATTGAAGATCCCGAAAATTAACATGATGTCGAGCGTGCTTCAATTATTATTTGGCAACTTCGCTCAGCTGAGCGTAGGAATCAGCTCGAAAGGATTCAACATCATTTCCTGAGGTTCTTTGTTTTTGAATCTGACTAGCCGATCGATTCTCACGATCGTGGCTACGCTTCCATAATGGCTATACAATATTCATTTTCCAGCAGCTAGATGTATGTACGTACGATTTGCCGAGACCGTCTTCCTATTCAGAATTATCAATGGTCTTATCGACTTGCTCCAACTCATCAGTATTAACTTTCGTACACCAACGTGCTTCTCTGTTTATTCATTTTATTCACGATTCTTCTCTTCAAGATCAGGATGTACCGATACGGAATATACAATGTAGGGAACTAGATAGAATTTGTTTAAAATGCAGTCTACAAATCTGTAGCTTTAACACTAGAACTGCCGACGACCAAAGTATATATGTATATAGTATTTGTAGCAAAGAAATTGAAGTGCAAGGTACAAAAAAACGTTAACAACACAATAAAGAATACAAGCTTCCATTAATATGTTTTATCAAAAATCACTCGAGTATCTAAAAATATATTGTTATGGATATGTAAAATTTCCATAGAAAATTACAAAGTGGCCACTTTGACCATTTCGATAGTTCTAGTGTTAATCTTATGGATTCGAAGAGCAAAAATTGCTTTAGTTATTCTTTAGTGTAAGTCCACTTGTCCTTACAATCGCGAAGTATCGTTGTAATCAAATTTACTCCCTTGAATTCTTAAATAAAGGGGAAATAAATATGCAAAGTACAAAGGCTAGTTATTACAACATTTGGCAGTTTATTTAAGCCCCCTGAATTTTCTGAACATAAAATTCCATAAATATCCGCTGTCTCGCTTCTCCGCTTGAAATTTTCATACCACGTAGCAGCCAGACGCGACTAACCGATCTCGATCGCGATTACGCGTCTCGAACCACGTGTACGTGACGCGATCGACCGACCTATTTTATCTCTCGTCGTTGGGAGGATCGTGCGTGTTTTCGTTTATTGAAATTACGACAGAACGAACGATCGAATGAACCGTGATATCGTTCATTTTTGGGAAACGATGTTTCTCTCGTCTGTTTCGAAGTTAAGTCGCGAGGAGAAGAAGCATCGACCGATTAAAGGTCGTTCACACAGGTGCATCGAGAAGGGACTCGAAGACGCGTGCATCGCGATGCTTCCACGTAGTGATGCTTGCTATCTCGCACCTTCGTGACCCCCTCATTTCTTTATCGGGGACTACTTTTTCGGCCCGGCACGTGGCTGACGCTGCTTATCAAGGCAGACGCTCACAGGTGGAGAAATTCGATCGTCGAACGATACACGTAGGAATTTTGTCGCACGTCGAATTTGCACGTCGCACAGATTGAACGATAATGACTTTAGCTGTGATGTCATGGAATCGCTATCACAACCATATAGACACACTGGTGATACGCGTGATTTTAGTCGATATTATAATTGGGTATTTAAGTCGAGACTTTGCACTTTGCGCAAGAACGTGCAAACGTTGAGAGTGATTTATCACCGACTTGATGAATGAAATTCAAATCAATTTCGATATAGCGAATTTTATACATAATAATGTAGATGTATCAGGTCATGATCATGCGTAAAAATTTTGCTTTTTTTTTTAAAATATATTATCACTTTGAAATACCGTGTACTCTATTTTCAAATAGATACGTGAATACCTCCCAGAAGTCAAACGCAATGAGCGACTGCAATTTTTTCTAAATTTTACGTTCAAACAGACGATCAATCTTCAGTTTGTTAAACTTTTCTAAAAAATGAATTAGTTTCCTTCATTTTTCAATTTTAGGCTTGATCATATCTCTCTACTTCATGTGATTCTATTTTACACGAAGAATTCAAACAGAACCGTCTTTAATAATTAACTCCGTAAAATTTCGAATGAATGAAGACACCATCTTTTCAAGTTTAGGCTCGATTGTTTCTCAGATATCCGTGACGATCCTAGAATGCACAAAAAAATCAATTTTATGTCTTGTCTATAAAAGTATATCGCGTCCGCTTGTCTATAAAAAAAAAGAAAAAACAAAATTCGATCCATTTTAAACAAGAGGAACATTGTGTTGTTGAATTACCCCGACGATCCACGATGTACAGTAATACTAGCGTTAATTTTCGTGTATTTCGGCGCGGAGCAATTTATTTATCGGGGGAGGAAAGTGCCGGAGGGTGGCGTCTTCGGTCGCGGCTCCTGTCCTAAGCAGGATTCAATTTGGCCACTGCCCACGATTCCACCTTCAAAGAGGAATCACCGTCGTCTATATAGGCGGGCAGCCCTCTCCTCGTCGACGTGCACAGTCTCGGTCAGCGGCCTCCGCTATTAATCTTATATCGAACGCTTTATCCGCGTCCGTTTCCACCCCTCTCCCTTTCCCCCTCCTCCACGCTTTCCCAGCAGACTTCCCTTTTCTCCTACATCCTGGCCGACCTCTTCAACCCTTGGACGAGCAGGAATTTTCAATTCTTTCGAGTACCGCGGGAAAGCAGATTGCCGGAGGGCCTCGCCACTCCCCCCCTTCGCGACGACGTTTCGTTCGATCGACGAAATTTCACGTCCACCTGCACCGATCCCCGGGATCAGGATGCGTCCAGTGAAATTGCACGCTACGTGACGCCGCTAATGTCGCGCACCGGAAGCGGCGAGGAGACTGCGCGAGGAATTCGACGTGAAGCAACGGACGGGGTCGTGATTGCTTCAATCGAAAGGGACGATTTCAGAAGGAATTTCAGAGACTTTTCCCCTTTGGATTTTTACGTATCGACGATGATCGTAAGCGTTAAGAGATTCCAGGGATTATTTCAGGGATTATTCCGAAACGAAAGCATTGTTCTCAGCAGCGTTTGTAGATTTAGGGTAGATTTAGGATGATCCTCGAGGAAATTTTCTATAATTCTTTCGTCGTGTTAGATTTTTCGTAGATTTTCGTAGTATCGTAGGGGGTTGTTTCAGGGAACAAAAGGGATTACGAACGTAATAGCCGTATAAGACGATTTTGAAAATTTCTAGGCATTAGGCATTAGGTTTGAGGAATTTAATGGACTTTGGTGATAATTTAGAGATCATTCGAAGTGTAAGAAACCTAAGGAACCTAAGGAAATATTTGTTTTTTAACGTACTTGACATGGTAATGAATATTCCAGTTCAAATATTTTACATATTTTCATTTCTGTATATTGTAAACGACTCGAAACCTAAGATCTTTAATGACTGGATCGTAGATGTTCGTGCAGTTTTTCACTTTCGTGAAAGTAACTGAATGAAAACTGAAACTAAGTAAAAGAAATATACATTTCTTTTTTGTATATTTCACGCAAAACTATATAAATGTTGGCACGAATGTCCGCCGTTTGCTAATTAAGTTTTCTCCATTGATGTACACCGGCGTCGTGTCCATTGTCGATGGAAAGATAGCGAGGATAGGAAGGACGTGAATTCAGTCGGCGATTAATCGTACACGGAAATGGAAGGACGTGGAAACGAGCAGCGGTCGCTTCTGGCAGGACATTGGCCAGGACGAATAAGTAATGTAGAGGTCCATTATGCTGAAACGGTGAAGGGTCTCTTCGAGCAGGGTCAGCCAATCCCCCGGAGGGCCGTTAAAGTGAAATACTTCTGAATGCAAGGTGGCTGACCGCCCTCTCACCCTTCCTCTATCGTCCTCGTTTTCCTCCTCTATCCTCTCGTTTCTTTCCCCCTCGCGGCCTCCTCGTACGTTTCGTACGAGTCCGTAGGTAAATCGTTGTTATCTGGACAGTGATAAACCCGTGAATGGAGTTCGCGCCTGCTGGACGAACGAGCGAGGGGAACGCAGAGGGTGAAAACCACCCTCGAGAACCACGGGATACCACGCGATCGTCAAATGGATGGCTCTGTTTATGCGCGATGGTCTCGCCTCGCTGGGATTTTTACAATCTACCATTGAGATTCACTGGCGGACAAAAGATGATTTCCAACGGGGATATTACGAGTATCGATAATCTGTTGAGGTGTGTTACACGTTTTGTCATATTGATGATGCTATTCTGTACCGAAGTATGTTTTACATTTACACCCGAAGAACGAGATGAAAACACGATGAGCACACTCTATTATATTATATTATTTAATATTTTCTCTATTTTATATACATTTATTTATTTTATTATCTAATATTTTCTTATATTATGTATCGTAACTCTATTATATTATATTGTTTAATATTTTCTGTATTTTACATATATATTTATTTGTATATATATATTATCTAATATTTATTTATTAATTTTTATTTATTATATATATATATATATTATCTAATATTTTCTTATATTATATATCGTAACTCTATTATATTATATTATTTAATATTTTCTGTATTTTACATATATATTTATTTATTATAATATATATTATCTAATATTTATTTATTAATTTATTATTATATATATATATATATATTATCTAATATTTTCTTATATTATGTATCGTATTCCGTAAGGTATATGAATCGTATACCGTAAAGTCGAGAGTATACGTAGATTATTAACATTAGTATCCTTGAGCGTAGTATGTTGAATGTCGTTACCGAGAAACACAAAATTTCTTGGAAATACAAATGAAAAAACAAAAATGTAAATGTTGTGCAGGCAAGATCGAACAAGTCGTAGAATATTTACGCTTCTCAGTCGTACGGGAGTTGTCGAAGTCGTAACATTCGTGGGAAATATCGTCGGTAAAGTGCGTAATATGTATTGTAAAAATGGTTCATGTGAAAATGAAAAAAGTTAAGGTCAGCTGAAGTACTATTGGAATTAAACGAAGAATATTGTTTTACGATACAAAATAGCTAAAACAGTTAATAGAAGTCGCAAAGTGATTATGAATCATTTACCGATGAAAAGAGATTCAATTTAGAGAGACCTGATGGCTTCCACTACTATCATCATGATTTATGAAAAGAGCAACAACATTCGAGTTGTCGGCCTATAGGAGATGCAATGATTCGAGAAGGTAAATTGGAAATAAAATTTATTACAAGGAAACTAACTAGTAAAAAATATATCGAACTGATTGGCGAACAAATTATCACGTATGCGACACGAATTGCCGGAAGTAAGTACATTTTTCAACGTGATAACTTTGGAAGCGTAAAAATTCGTGTTTTAAGATGACCAACCAAGTGTCTTGTACTTGAATATCACAGAGAATTATTGGGAGATTGGAAGACAGATGGTCATACGTCTCACAAGAGTATGAATTTATAAAACATTTGTGTAACAATATGTTTCAGTTGATAATAACTACTATATTAAAATGATATCAATTCTTACGATGTATTAATGTTCCATATTTCTGGAAATTAATCGTGGAAAATATTTGGAAATTTGGAAATATCGGAATTTGGAAACCAGTTGAAAATCAGCCACGACAACGTTGGTAGAACAAAGTATCGTTCGAAGGAGACGAAGGAAAGACATTGGTAACGATCAATGAGACGCAGTACTCGCGAGCGGAAAGCGTAATTGAATTTTCCAGGGCGTGCACGCGAAGGAACGTCGGTCTCGCCGCCCCTCGAGGGGTGGTTCCGTTTGTCTCCGTACGCTGGAGGGGTGGCATGCAAACAGCGCAAGATTAAAGGAATCGTTCCATGTCGTAGCTCGTTCGAATCGTGGCCTCGAGACATGCCACGAGTCAACAACCCCTCTACACTCGATACTCCAATATCTTCACGTGTAAATACATTTTCTACGTGTAAACGTTTCACGTCGATCGAAATTACATTTGAAATTGGCGTTATTCGGTTTTTTTTTTCTTGATCCTGGAATTTCTAATTCCGCTTCGTTTTAACATTTATTCTTAATAGAGAGGGCGTAAGATGTAATTAAATACTCACAATTTTAGTAATTTAACATGTGTCAGTACGGTGCAAATGTTAGAGATCTATTATAATGGCGACATCGGTTAAGTGCACAATTAGTAGTGTATGTATTATTTATATAAGCAGCTCGAACGTATTGTCAACGTTTGTAA
This sequence comes from Frieseomelitta varia, assembly GCF_011392965.1. Taxonomy (NCBI): domain Eukaryota; kingdom Metazoa; phylum Arthropoda; class Insecta; order Hymenoptera; family Apidae; genus Frieseomelitta; species Frieseomelitta varia. The sequence goes on from NW_025110071.1 coordinate 156,247, forward strand.
TAAGAGTCCGCTGAGTGAAATTGTTATTCCTAAGTAAATTCTAAAGTGATTATTAATCATCATTAATTATTATAAAGTCACACTGCTCTACGCGCTTCAACAGCAAATATTCAGAACGGGTTTTAGTTTTCCTTCTTCTTGGAATTTAACTTGTAGGCTCGAAGCTCCACACTCAGTTATATATAGAAGCTTCATATGTAGGGTGTTTCGTAACTTGTGGGACCCACCTCGGGAGCTGATTGTACGCCTAAAAATAATGAAAAAACGTCATGTAAATATATGTCCTATCTGTCTTAGTTTATGAGATATAATGAATTTTCTGTTTTAATTACTTTTACAAAAGATGCTCGAAATGACCACCTCGCATTTGAGGACAAGCCTGCACGCGTCTTGTCATTCATCTGGTTACTCTCTCTATCATTCCTGGTGTTTCTCGAATTTGTCGGAAGCCTTGCTCTATTCTATTTCGTAGTATTTCAGCATTTTCAATCGATGTTGCGTATACAATAGATTTTAAATGTCCCCACAAATGAAAATCTAATGGATTGTGAAATCCGGAGAACGAGCAGGCCATGCAATAGGACCTCCACGACCAATCCATTTATTTGCAAAGTGTTGATTGAAAAATT